>NW_027274040.1:300000-581750 GCF_030028105.1 Mobula birostris | reverse complement strand
GCTGCAGTCAATTTCTTGGTGGGGCTATTGCAATTTCTGCTGGGGCTATAGCCCCAGCTAGCACCACCTTAGCACCGCCCCTGCAAATGACCTTGCCTGGTGTCTCAGGGCTGGGTGTGTCTGCCCCCGCACTACCCACCGCTCCTGGCACTCCTCTGCCGCTTGTCCCACACCCCTCCCGTGGCCATTCACAACATCCCGTGCTACTGCCAGGTTTACAAACTTGCTCTCTGCTACACGTTGACAAATGTAGTACGTGCAAAAATCTCAGGCACCCAAGCTCTGTGTGTCTAAGACTGATGCACAGGAGGATATATGTTTCTTATTGCAATTTATTACTATTGTGTATATTATTATTCTGTACTTTATTAAGTCTGCACACTGATGAGTGTGTTTTTAAATGTTGCTGCTGTAATGAAAGAATTTCCTACTCCAGATCAATAAAGTACTTATCATTATTATTATTTATAGTATATTTTATGCATTACAATGTACTTCTATCACAAAACAACATATTTTACAACATATATCAGTGGTATTAAATCTGGTTCTGATTATGATTGTAAAACAATCACATATCAAGGACTCAAAAAACACCTTTTAATAATGTTGGTAGAAGATTATGCCTATCACGTTTGTAACTCAAAAATCAATCCAGAGAAAAATATGCGAGAAAACGTGTCTACTTCGTTTTGCTTTTGTGAGGCACTCACATGTGATGCGGTGGCGTAATAACGTGTGCTATTTGCATAACCCATAATGGATTATGTAAACAACAAAGAATGCTTAATCAAAAATATATTTACAACATTACTCCAATATTAAATACACTATAATGCCCTGCAGGATCTTAGGGAGGTGGGATCTCCATTTCTCATATTGTCCAAAAGCCCCACAACAGGGCAACAGGCCTCTCAGTGCCACCGAGAAACTAAGTCCTTTGCTTGATGAGCGTTGAAACCCACAGCCTCCTGAAGTACAATCAATTCTACCATTGAACGATGACACTTTGAAGGGATCATTCTGGTGCTGTTGCTGCACTTCTAATCTCCCGTGCCATCCCCACTCCTCGACGAGCAGACTGCTGACACCCCACCCACAGTGCAGCCCTTATGTCAGGTAGGAGTCAGAAGAACTAAACACAAAAGGTGCTGAAAGTACTCCAAATGTTTTGACCAAAGTATCGGGCAGGAGGCACAGGAGCCTGAGGTCCGACCCTGCCAGGTTCAGTCACCCTACAACCATCAGGCTGCTGAACCAGTGTGGATAACTTCACCTGCCTCAACACCGAACTGATTCCACAACCCACAGGCTCACTCTCAAGGACTCTACAACTCATGTTCTCAGTATTACTTCTTCACTTTTTATATTTGCGCAGTATGCCCTCTTTTGCACATTGGTTGTTTGTCAGTCTGTGCTATTTACAGCTTTTCATAAACTCGATGGTATTTCTTTATTTTCCTGTAAATGCCCGCAAGAAAATGAACCTCAAGGTAGTACAAGACATGGCGACAGATAGGTACTTTGATGATAAATTCACTTTGGACTTTGACTTTGACAGAGGTTCCTCAACTAGTGAAATCAGAAACACGGGGATTCTGCAGTTGCTGGAAATCTTGAAGGACACACACAAAATGGCAGACGAATAGTGAAGGCTCTGTGAACAAAACCTATTTACTCACTGCTTGTTACACCGCTGGCGCTGAGAGCAGCATTGACGGTCCTCCATCTCTGTCTGTGTAGAAGGACTCTTCATCGCTGCTCCCATAACATAAAGATTCTGTACCCTCAAAATTTCACCTTTAAATGACCTCCATTTCTGTATTACATCCTTCCCATAAAACAAATTGTCCCAATCCACTCCTTCTAAATCCTTTTGCATCTCCTCAAAGATAGCCTTTCTCCAATCACAAATCTCAACCTTGGGTCCAGTCCTATCCTTCTCCATAATTACTTTATACTTTTACATTATTGTCACCAAACAATTGGTACTAGAACGTACAATCATCACAGCGATATATGATTCTGCACTTCACACTCCCTGGATTACAGATATTAAGTATCATAAATATTAAAATAGTTAAAATTAGTAAATATAAAAAATTTAAATTATAAATCATAAGTAGAAAATAGAAAAATGGGAAGTAAGGTAGTGCAAAAAAACCGAGAGGCAGGTCCGGATATTTGGAGGGTACGGCCCAGATCTGGGTCAGGATCCATTCAGCAGTCTTATCACAGTTGGAAAGAAGCTGTTCCCAAATCTGGCCGTACGAGTCTTCAAGCTCCTGAACCTTCTCCCGGAGGGAAAAGGGACGAAAAGTCTGTTGGCTGGGTGGGTCGTGTCCTTGATTATCCTGGCAGCACTGCTCCGACAGCCTGCGGTGTAAAGTGAGTCCACGGACAGAAAATTGGTTTGTGTGATGTGCTGCACCGTGTTCACGATCTTCTGCAGCTTTTTTCGGACTTGGACAGCCATACCAGATTGTGATGCACCCCAGAGGAATGCTTTCTACAGTGTATTTATAAAAATTAGTGAGGGTTTTAGGAGACAGGTCAAATTTCTTTAGTTTTCTCAGGAAGTAAAGGCGCTGGTGGGCCTTCTTGGCAGTGAACTCTGCTTGGTTGGACCAAGTCAGGTCATTTGTGATATTGACCCCAAGGAACTTAAAGCTTTTGACCTGTTCCACTTGCACACCACTGATGTAAATTGGGTCGTGCGGTCCGCTACTCCTTCTGAAGTCAATAACCAATTCCTTCGTCTTGTTGACGTTGAGGTATAGGTTATTGTCTTTACACCATGCCACCAGGTTCTTAATTTCCTCTCTGTACTCAAACTCACCATTACCCAAGATACAGCCTACAATTGTTGTGTCAATTATATTGACACTAATGGCATTGTGATCACTGGACCTGAAGTGCTCCCCAACACATACCTCTGTCACCTGACCTATCTCATTCCCTAACAGGAGATCCAACGCTGCCCCGTCTCTAGTTGGTACCTCTATGTATTACTGCAAAAAACTATCTCGCACACATTTTACAAACTCCGAACCATCCAGCCCTTTTACAGAACGGGTTCCCAGTCTATGTGTGGAAAATTAAAATCTCCCACAATCACAACCCTGTGCTTACTACAAATACCTGCTATCTCCTTACAAATGTGCTCCTCCAAATCTTGCTCCCCAGTAGGTGGTCTATAATACACCACTATAAGCATTACTACATCTTTCCCATTCCTCAATTCCACCCAAATAGCCTCCCTAGACGAGTCCTCTAATCCATCCTGGTTATAATGGTCTGTGGACTCAGAGAGGGGGTGGGACACGGTCAGGGGATGTGTGATGGTCTGTGGTCTCAGAGACGGGGTGGAGAGGGATGGGACACGGTCAGGGGGACGTGTGATGGTCCGTGGTCTCAGAGAGGGGTAGAACACGGTCAGGGAACGTGTGATGGTCCGTGGTCTCAGAGAGGGGGTGGGACACGGTCAGGGAACGTGTGACGGTCCGTGGTCTCAGAGAGGGGGTGGAACACGGTCAGGGGACGTGTGACGGTCCGTGGTCTCAGACAGGGGGTGGGACACGGTCAGGGGACGTGTGATGGTCTGTGGTCTCGGAGGGGAGGGGACACGGTCATGGGACGTGTGATGGTCTGTGGTCTCAGAGAGGGGGTGGGACACGGTCAGGGGACGTGTGATGGTCTGTGGTTTCAGAGACGGGTGGGGGATGGTCAGGAGACATGTGAAGGTCCGTGGTCTCAGATAAGAAGTGGGACACGGTCAGGGGATGTGTGACGGTCCGTGGTCTCAGAGAGGAGGTGTGTGATGGTCAGTGGTCTCAGAGAGGGGTGGGACACAGTCTGGGGACGTGTGATGGTCTGTGGTCTCGGGAGGGGTGGGGGAGACGGGACACTGTCAGGGGACGTGTGATGGTCTGTGGTCTCAGAGAGGGGGTGGGACACATTCAGATGATGTGTGATGGTCCGTGGCCTCAAAGAGGTGGTTGGGAAGATGGGAGTGAGCGAAGGAGAGGGGGAGAGTGAGGGATGGAGGGAGAGGGGGGAGAGTGAGGGAGGGAGAGAGAGACTGAGGGAGAAAGGGGAGAGTGAGGGAGGGAGGGAGAGTGAGGGATGGAGGGGAGAGTGAGGGATGGAGAGGAGAGTGAGGGAGGGAGAGGGGAGAGTGAGGGAGGGAGGGAGAGACTGAGGGTGGGAGGGGAGAGTGAGGGAGAAAGAGGAGAGAGTGAGGGAGGGAGGGGGGAAATGAGGGATGGAGTCGGAGAGTGAGAGAGGGAGAGGGGAGAGTGAGAGACTGAGGGAGGGAGGGGGAGAGTGAGGGAGGGAGGGAGAGGGGAGAGTGAGGGATGGAAGAGAGAGGGGAGAGTGAGAGTGAAGGAGTGAGGCAGACGGGGAGAGTGAGGGAGACGGAGGGTGAGAGTGAGCGAGGGAGGGGGGAGAGTGAGGGAGGGGGGAGAGTGAGATGGAGAGGGAGAGTGAGGGAGGCAGAGGGGGAGAGTGAGGGTGGGAGGGAGAGTGAGGGAGGAAGGGAGAGGGGTTGAGTGAGGGAGAAAGAGGGGAAAGTGAGGGAGGGAGAGACTGAGGGAGGGGAGACTGAGGGAGGGAGGGGGAGAGTGAGGGAGGGAGGGTGAGAATGAGAGAGGGAGGTGGAGAATGAGGGAGGGAGGGTAAGGGAGGGCAAGGGGAGAGTGTGAGGGAGGGAGGGAGAGTGAGTGAGGGCGGGAGAGGGGGAGAGTGAGGGAGAGGGAGGGTGAAGGAGGGATAGGAGAGTGAGGGAGGGAGGGAGAGGGGAAGAGTGAGGGAGGGAGGGAGAGAGAGGGGAAGAGTGAGGGAGGGAGGGAGAGTGAGGGTGGGGGCGAGTGAGTGAGGGAGGGAGAAGAGAGAGTAAGGGAGGGAGAGTGAGAGAGGGAGGGAGAGTGACGGAGGAAGGGAGTCTGAGGGAGGGAGAAGGGGAGAGTGAAGGGGGAGAGGGGAGGATGAGGGTGGGAGGGAGAGTGAGGGAGAGGGTGAGTGTGAGGGAGGGAGGGGGAGAGTGTGGGAGGGAGAGAGGGAGTGTGAGGGAGGGAGAGGAGGAGGGTGAGGGAGAGGAGAGACTGAGGGAGGGAGGGGGTGAGTGGGAGAGGGAGGGAGGGAGAGGGGAAGAGGGAGGGAGGGAGGGGGAGAGTGAGGGAGAGAGGGCAAGAAGGAGAGTGAGGGAGGGCAGGAGAGGAGGAGAGTGAGGGAGGGAGGGAGAGTGAGGGAGGCAGAGGGGAGAGTGGGGGTGGGAGGGAGAGTGAGGGAGGAAGGGAGAGTGGTTGAGTGAGGGAGAAAGAGGGGAGAGTGAGTGAGTGAGGGAGAGACTGAGGGAGGGGGAGAGCATGAGGGAGGGAGGGAAAATGAAGGAGGGGGAGAGTGAAGGAGGGATAGGATAGTGAGGGAGGGAGAAGTGGAGAGTGAGGGACGGAGGGCGAGGGGAGAGGGAGGGAGGGAGAGGGGGAGAGGGGGAGAGGGAGGGAGAGGGGGAGAGCGAGGGAGAGTGAGGGAGGGAGAGGGGGAGAGTGAGGCAGGTAGATGGGGAGAGTGAGGGATGGAGGGGGCGAGTGAGTGAGGGAGGGAGAGGGGAGAGTAAGGGAGGAAGAGGGGGAGAGCGAGGGAGGGAGAGAGAGTGCGGGAGGGAGGGGGAGAGTGAGTGAGGGAGAGGGGGAGAGTGAGGGAGGGAGAGGAGGAGGGTGAGAGAGAGGAGAGACTGAGGGAGGGATGGTGGGGAGAGTGAGGGAGCGGAGAGGGAGGGAGGGAGGGAGGGAGGAAAGGACAGGGGAGAGTGTGAGGGAGGGAGGGAGAGTGAGGGAGGAAGGGAGAGGGAGGGAGGGATGGAGAGGGAGGGAAGGAGGGAGGGGGAGAGTGAGGGAGTGAGGGTAGAGTGAACGAGGGAGAAGGAGTGAGTGAGGGAGGGACAGGGAGAGTGAAGGAGGGAGGGGAGAGTGAGGGAGAGGGGGAGAGTGATGGAGGGAGTGGGGGAGAGTGATGGAGGGAGAAGAGGAGAATGAGGGACAGAGGGGAGAGTGATGGAGGGAGAAGAGGAGAATGAGGGACAGAGGGGAGAGTGAGGGAGGGAGGGAGAGATTGTGAGACGGAGAGGGGTTGAGTGAGGGAGGAAGAGGGGAGAGTGCGTGAGTGAGGGAGAGACTGAGGGAGGGAGGGGGACAGTGAGGGAAGGAGAGGGGAGAGTGAGGGAGGGAGAAGGGGAGAGTGTGAGGGAGCGAGAGGGGGAGAGGATGGGAGGGATGGAGAGTGAGGGAAGGAGGGGGAGAGTGAGAGGGGGAGAGTGAGGCAGGGAGGGAGAGAGGAGAGTGAGGGAGGGAGAGAGGGAGAGTGAGGGAGGGAGAGGGGAGAGTGAGGGAGGTAGACTGAGGGAGAGGGGAATGTGAGGAAGGGAGGGAGAGTGAGGGATGGAGGGAGAGTGGGGAAGGGAGGGAGGGAGAGGAGAGTGAGGGAGGGAGGGAGAGTGTCTCTGTGTTTTCGTGCACCTCCCATAGCTTCCCCTATATCACTCTGTTTTCAAGCACCTCTCATTGCTTCCCCTACATCGCTGTGTTTTTGTGCACCTCCCATACCTTCCCCTATATTGCTGTGATTTCGTGCACCTCTCCTGGCTTGCCCTATATCGCTGTGCTTTTGCACACCTCTCATACATTCCCCTATATCGCTGTGTTTTCGCAAACCTATGATAGCTTCACCTTTTTCTACGTGTTTTCTCGCAACACCCATAGCTTCCCCTATATTGTGTTTTCACGCACCTCTCATACATTCCCCAATATTGCTGTTTTCGTACACCTCTCATAGCTTCCCCAATATCGCCGTGTTTTCGCGCACCACTCATAGCTTCACCTATATCGCCGTGTTTTCGCGCACCTCTCAGTTCCCCTACATCGCTGTGTTTTTGTGCACCTCCCATACCTTCCCCTATATCGCTGTGTTTTCGTGCACCTCTCATAGCTTCTCCTATATTGCTGTGATTTCGTGCACCTCTCTTGGCTTGCCCTATATCACCGTGTTTTTGTGCAGCTGTCATACCTTCCCCTATGTAGCTGTGCTTTTGCTCACCTCCCACAGCTTGCCTTATATCGCTGTGCTTTCGCACACCTCTCATACATTCCCCTATATCGCTGTGTTTTCGCTCACCTCTCACAGCTTCCCCTATATTGCTGCGTTTTCATACACCTCCCATACCTTCCCCTATATCGCCGTGTATTCGTGAACCTCTCATAGCTTCACCTATATTGCCGTGTTTTCGCGCACCTCTCACAGTTCCCCTATATCGCTGTGTTTTCGTGCACCTCCCATAGCTTCACCTATATTGCAGTGTTTTCGCGCACCTCTCAGTTTCCCCTATATCGCTATGTTTTCATGCACCTCTCATAGCTTCCCCTATATCGCTGTTTTCACTCACCTCTCTTACCTTCCCCTATATCACCGTGTTTTCGTGCAGCTGTCATACCTTCCCCTATGTAGCTGTGTTTTCGCACACCTCCCATATCCTCCCCAATATCACGTTTTCGCGCACCTCTTATACATTCCCCTATATCGAAGTGTTTTCGTGCACCTCCTATAGCTTCCCCTATATTGCTGTCTTTGCGCACCTTGCAGACATTCCCCTATATCATTGTGTTTTCACGCACCTCTCATAGCTTCGCCTATATTGCCATGCTTTCGCACCTCTCTCACACCTTCCCCTCTATCGCCGTGTTTTCGCACATCTCTCATACCTTCCCCTATATAACCATATTTTCGCGCACCTCCCATAGCTTCCCCTATATTGCTGTGTTTTCGTGCACTTCTCATAGCTTCCCCTATATCCCTGTGTTTTCGTGCACCTCTCATTCCTTCCCCAATATTGCTGTGTTTTCGCACACCTCTCAAATTTTCCCCTATATCGCTGTTTTCACGCACCTCTCATACATTCCCCTATATTGCTGTTTTTCCTCACCTCTCATAGCTTCCCCTACATCGCTGCGTTTTCGCGCACGTCTCATAGCTTCCCCTATATCGCCGTGTTTTAGCGCACCTCCCGCCGTTTCCCCTATATCGTTGTGTTTTGATGCACATCTCATACATTCCCATAAGTGCTGTGTTTTCGTGCGCCTCTCACACCTTCCGTGTTTTCGCACAAGTCCCAGACCTTCCCGTTTATCTCCGTGTTTTCGCGCACCTTCCATAGCTTCCCCTATATCGCCGTGTTTTCACACACCTCCCATTGCATCCTCTATATCGTCGTGTTTTCGTGCACCTCCCACAACTTCCCCTATATCACCATGTTTTTGCGCACCTCTCATAGCTTCCCCTAAATCGCTGTTTTCACGCAGCTTCCCCTATATCGCCGTGTTTTCGCGCACCTCTCATAGCTTCCCCTACATCGCTGTATTTTCGTTCACCTCCCATACCTTTCCCTATATCGCCGTGTTTTTGTGCACCTCTCATAGCTTCACCTATATCGCCGTGTTCTCGCGCACCTCTCATATTTTCTCGTATATCAGTTTTTTCTCGCACCTCTCATATTTTCCCCTATATCGCTGTGTTTTTGCACACCTCCCACAGCTTCCCCGATATTACTGTTTTCGTGCACTTCTCCTACCTTCCCTACATTGCTTTTTTTCGCTCATCTCTCATACCTTTCCCTGTATTGCCATGTTTTCATGCACCACTTATACATTCCCTTATATCGCCGTGTTTTCGCGCACCTCCCATAGCTTCCCCTATATCACTGTGCTTTTACACACCTTGCATACATTCCCCTATATCATTGTGTTTTCGCACACCTCTCATAGCTTCGCCTATATCGCCGTTTTCGTGCCCCTCTCATACCTTCCCCTCTATCGCCGTGTTTTCACGCATCTCCCATACCTTTCCCTATATAAACGTGCTTTTTCGCGCACCTCCCATAGCGTCCCCTATATATCGCTGCTTTTACGCAGCTCTCATAGCTTCCCCTATAACGCTGTTTTCACGCACCTCTAATATCTTCCCCTATATCGCTGAGTTTTCACGCACCCCGCACACATTCCCCTATAATGCTGTGTGTTCACGTGCCTCCCATACCTTCCCCTACATCGCTATGCACCTCTCCTTCCCTCATATCGCTGTTTTCGCGCACGTCCCATACCTTCCCCGACATTGCTGTGCTTTCGCGCACCTCCCATAGCTTCCCCTATATTGCTGTTTTCGCACACCTCCCATAGCTTCCCCTATATCGCTGTGTTTTTACGCACCTCGCATACATTCCCCTATATCATTGTATTTTCGCACACCTCACATAGCTTCGCCTACATCGCCGTGTTTTTGTGCCCCTCTCATAACTTCCCCTCTATCGCCGTGTTTTCACGCACCCCTCATACATTCCCCTATAATGCTGTGTTCACGCGCCTCCCATACATTGCCCTACATTGCTGTATTTTCACACACCTCTCATTCCTTCCGATATTGCTGTTTTCGCGCACGTCCCATACCTTCCCCTACATTGCTGTGCTTTCGCGCACCTCCCATAGCTTCCCCTATATTGCTGTGTTTTCGTGCAGCTCTCATACATTCCCCTATATTCTGTGTGTTCGGCACCTCTAATAGCTTCACCTATATTAGCGTGTTTTCTTGCACCTCCCCTAGCTTCCCCTACATGGCTGTGTTTTCATGCGCCTCCCATAGCTTCCCCAAAATCGCCGTGTTTCGCGCACCTCCCATAACTTCCTCTATATCGCCCTGTTTTCGTGCACCTCCCATTTCATCCTCTATATCGTCATGTTTTCGTGTACCTCCCATACCTTCGCCTATATCGCAATGTTTTTGAGCACCTCTCATAGCTTCCCCTAAATCGTTTTCACGCAGCTTCCCCTATATCGCTGTGTTTTCACGCACCACTCATACATTCCCCTATATCGCTGTGTTTTCACGCACCACTCATACATTCCCCTACATCGCTGTGTTTTCGCGATCCTATGATAGCTTCACCTATATCGGCGTGTTTTCTCGCACCTCCCATAGCTTCCCCTATATTGCTGTGTTTTCGCGCACCTCTCATACCTTCCTCAATATCGCTGTTTTCGCGCACCTCCCAAATTTTCCCCTATATTGCTGTGTTTTCGCGCACCTCTCATAGCTTCCCCTACATCGCTGTGTTTTCGTGCACCTCCCATAGCTTCCCCAATATCACTGTGCTTTCCCGCTCCTCCCATACCTTCCCCTGTAGCGCCGTGTTTTTGCGCACCTCTCATAGCTTCACCTATATCGCTGTGGTTTTGCACACCTCTCATACCTTCCCCTATGTGGCTGTTTTTTCGCGCACCTCTCACAGCTTCCCCAAAATTGCTGTGCTTTCGTGCACTTCTCCTACCTTCCCTATATTGCTTTTATTTCACTCATCTCCCATACCTTCCCCTACATCGCCGTTTTCACGCACCTCTCATTCCTTCCCTGATATCGCTGTTTTCGCGCACGTCCCATACCTACCCCTACATTGCTGTGCTTTCGCACACCTCCCATAGCTTCCCCTATATTGCTGTATTTTCGCGCACCTCCCATAGCTTCCCATATATTTCTGTTTTCATGCACCTCTCATACATTCCCTTATATTCTGTGTTTTCGTGCACCTCTAATAGCTTCACTTATATCAGCGTGTTTTCTCGCACCTCCCATAGCTTCCTCAAAATGGCCGTTTTCGCGCACCTCCCATCATTTCCCCAATATCACTGTTTTCGCACACCTCTCATACATTCTCCTATAGTGCTGTTTTCGCGCACCTCCCATATTTTCCCCTACATCGCCATGTTTTCATGCACCTCCCCTACCTTACCATATAACGCTGTTTTCTCGCACGTCGCATACCTTCCTGTATATCTCCGTGTTTTCGCGCACCTCCCATAGCTTCCCCTAAATCGCTGTATTTTCACGCACCTCTCATACATTACCCTATATCTCTGTGTTTTCGCGAACCTCTGATAGCTTCACCTATATCGGCGTGTTTTCTCGCAACTCCCATAGCTTCCCTTATATTGCTGTGTTTTCTCGCACCTCCCGTAGCTTCCTCAAAATGGCCATGTTTTCGCGCACCTCCCATCATTTCCCCTATATCGCTGTGTTTTCGCGCACCTCTCATACATTCCCCTATAGTGCTGTGTTTTCGCGCACCTCCCATATTTTCCCCTACATCGCCATGTTTTCATGCACCTCCCCTACCTTACCATATAACGCTGTTTTCTCGCACGTCGCATACCTTCCTGTATATCTCCGTGTTTTCGCGCACCTCCCATAGCTTCCCCTAAATCGCTGTATTTTCACGCACCTCTCATACATTACCCTATATCTCTGTGTTTTCGCGAACCTCTGATAGCTTCACCTATATCAGCGTGTTTTCTCGCAACTCCCATAGCTTCCCTTATATTGCTGTGTTTTCTCGCACCTCCCAGTTTCCCCTATATTGCTGCGTTTTCACGCACCTCTCATTCCTTCCCCAATATCCGTGTTTTCACACACATCTCATACATTCCCATATAGTGCTGTTTTCGTGTGCCTCTCACACCTTCTGTGTTTTCGCGCAAGTCCCAGACTTTCCCGTATATCTCCATGTTTTTGCACACCTCCCATAACTTCCCCTATACCACCGTGCTTTTGCGCACCTCCCATTGCATCCTCTATATCATCCTGTTTTCGTGCACCTCCCATACCTTCCCCTAGATCGCCGTTTTTTTGCGCACCTCTCATAGCTTCCCCTATATCACTGTGTTTTCATGCACCACTCATATATTCCCCTATATTGCCGTGTTTTTGTGCACCTCTCATAGCTTCACCTATATCGCCGGGTTTTGGCGCACCTCTCATAGCTTCCCTTATGTCGCTATTCGCGCACCTCTCATTCCTTCCCATATATCGCTGTGTTTTCGCGCACGTCCCATACCTTCTCATACATTTCCGTGTTTTCGTGCACCTCTCACAGCTTCCCCTAAATCGCTGTGTTTTCACACACCTCTCATAGCTTCACCTACATCGGCATGTTTTCTCACACCTCCCATAGCTTCCCCTAAACTGCTGTGTTTTCGCACACCTCTCATACCTTCCCAATATCGCTGGGTGTTCGCGCACCTCTCAAATCTTCCTCTATATCGCTGTGTTTTCGCGCACCTCTCATAGCTTCCCCTACATCGCTGTGTTTTCGCGCACCTCCCATAGCATCCCCTAAATCGTCGTGTTTTCACGCACTTCCCATACATTCCCCTATATTGCTGTGCTTTTGCTCACCTTTCATAGATTTCCATATATCGCTGTTTTCGTGCACGTCCCATAGCTTCACCTATATCGCTGTGTTTTCGCGCACGTCCCATACCTTCCCATAAATCTCCATGTTTTCGCGCACCTCTCAATCATTCCCCTATATCGCTGTGCTTTCGCACACCTCTCATAGCTTCACCTATATCGGCGTGTTTTCTTGCACCTTCCGTAGCTTCCCCTAAATTGCTGTGTTTTCGCTCACCTCTCATACCGTCCCCAATATCGCTGTGTTTTCGTGCACCTCTCAAATCTTCCTCTATATCGCTGTCTTCACGCACCTCTTATACATTCCCTTATATCGCTGTTTTTGCTCACCTCCCATACTTTCCCCGACATCGCCCTGTTTTTGCATGCCTCTCATACCTTCCCATTTATCGCTGTGTTTTCGCGCACATCCATAACTTCCCATATATCTCCGTGTTTTCGTACACCTCCCATAGTTTCCCCTATATCGCTGTTTTCACACACCTCTCATACCTTCCGCTATATCGCTATGTTTTCGCTCACCTCTAACAGCTTACCCTATATCGCCATGTTTTCGCGCACCTCCCATAGCATCCCCTATATCGCCGTGTTTTCGCGCACTTCTCATAGCTTCCCCTATATCGCCGTGTTTTCGCTCACTTCTCATACCTTCCCCTATATCGCAGTGTTTTCGCGCACCTCTCATACTTTCCCCTATATCGCTGTGTTTTCGCGTACCTTTCATACATTCCCCTACATCGCCGTGTTTTCTCGCAGCTGTGATACCTTCCTCTATGTAGCTGTGTTTTCGCGCACCTCCCATTGCTTCCACTATATCGCCGTGTTTTCGCACACCTCTCATAGCTTTCCCTATATCGCTGTTTTCGCGCACATCCCATAGCTTCCCCATCTTGCTGTGTTTTTGTGCTCCTCTCATTGCTTCCCCTATATCATTGTGTTTTCGCGCAGCTGTCATACCTTCCCCTATGTAGCAGTGTTTTCGAGCACCTCCCATAGCTTCCCCTATATTGCTGTGTTTTCGCGCACCTCCCATACCTTCCCCTATATCGCCGAGTTCTCACGCACCTCCCATAGCTTGCCCTATATTGCTGTGTTTTCGCGCACCTCTCATAGCTTCCCCTATGTCGCACTGTTTGCGCACATCTCTCATACCTTCCCCAATATCGCTGTTTTTTCGTGCACATCCCATATCTCCCCCTATATCGCCGTGCTTTCGCGCACCTCCCATACCTTACCCTATATCGCTGTTTTCACGCACCTTGCATACATTCCCCTATATCATTCTGTTTTCATGCACCCCTCACAGCTTCTGCTATATCGCTGTTTTCGCACACCTCTCATAACTTTCCCTATATTGCTCTGTTTTCGCTCACCTCTGATAGCTTCCCCAATGTCGCTGTGGTTTCGCGCACCTCCTATAGCTTCCTCTATATCACTGTGTGCGCAAAAACACAGCGATATAGGGGAAGCTATGGGATGTGCACAAAAACACAGCTATATAGGGGAAGGTGTGACAGCTGTGCAAAAACACGGCAATATCGGGTAAGCTTTGAGAGGTGAGCGAAAATGCAGCAATATAGGGGAAGGTATGCTAGCTACGGGAAAACACAGCAATATAGCGGAAGCTGTGAGAGATGCGCGAAAACACGGCGATATAGGGGAAGCTATGGGAGGTGCACGAAAACACAGCAATATAGGGGAAGCTATGGGAGGTGCACGAAAACGCAGCAATATAGGGGAAGGTATGGGACGTGCGCGAAAACACAGCGATATAGTGGAAGCTATGGGAGGTGCAGGAAAACACAGCAATCTGGGGAATATATGAAAGGTGCGCGAAAACATATTGATGTAGTGGGAACTATGGGAGGTGCGCCAAAACACAGCGATATAGGGGAAGCTATGGGAGGTGCGTAAATACACGGCGATATAGGGGAAGGTATGGGAGGTATGCGAAAACATGGTAACATCGGGGAAGCTATGGGAGGTATGCGAAAACGCGGCAATATAGGGTTAGCTATGGGAGGTGCGTAAAAACACGCCGATATAAGGGAAGGTATGAGAGGGGTGAGAAAATACAGCGATGTAGTGGAAGCTATGGGAGGTGTGCGAAAACATGGCGAGATAGGGGAAACTACAAGGTTGTGTGAAAACACATGTGAAATAGTGGAAGGTATGGGAGGTGCGCGAAAACACGGCGACGTAGGGGAACCTATGAGAGGCTCGTGAAAACACAGCGATAAAGTGGAAGGTATGGGAGGTGTGCAAAAACACAGCAATATAGGGGATGCTATGGGAGGTGCGCGAAAACACAGCGATATAGGAGAAGCTATGGGAGGTGCGTGAAAACACAGCGACATAGGGGAAGCTATGAGAGCTGTACAAAAGCAGTGGTATATTGGTGGAGCTAGGGAGGTGCACAAACACGGTGAAATAGGGGAAGCTATGAGAGCTGCGTGAAAGCACAACGATATAAGGGATGCTATGGGATGTGCGCGAAAACGCAGCGATATGGGGAAGCTGTGAGAGGTGCGTCAAAACACAGCGATTTAGGGCAAGCTGTCACAGGTGCATGAAAACACGGCGATATACGGGAATGTATGGGAGGTGTGCGAAAACACAGCAATGTAGGGGAAGGTATGGAAGGTGCGCGAATACACGGCGATATGGGGGAAGCTATGAGAGGTGCGCTTAGACACGGACATATCGGGTAAAGTATGAGAGGTGCACGAAAACACAGCAATATGGGGAAGCTATGGGAGGTGTGCAAAAACACAGCAATATAGGGGAAGGTATGGGAGGTGTGCGAAAACAGAGCACAATACTGGAATGCATGAGGGGTGCGCGAAAACACAGCGATATAGGGGAAGCTATGAGAGGCGCGCAATAACACGGCGATAGAGGGGAAGGTATGGGAGGTGCGCGAAAACACATCACTGCAGTGGAATGTATGAGAGTTGCGCGAAAACACAGTGATATAGGGGAAACTATGAGAGGTGTGCGAAAACCTGGCGCTATAGGGGAAGCAATGAAAGGGTCGCAAAAACACAGCGATTTAGGGGAAGGTATGAAAGATGCATGAAAACAGCGATATAGGGGAAGCTATGGGAGGTGCGCGAAAACACGGCGATATAGGGGAAGCTATGGGAGGTACGCGAAAACAGAGCACTATAGTGGAATGTATGGGAGGTGCACGAAAACACGGCGATATAGGGGAAACTATGGGAGGTGTGCGAAAACACAGCAATGTAGTGGTAGCTATGATAGGTGCATGGAAACATGGCGATATAGGGGAAGCTATGAGAGGTGCACGAAAACACAGCGATATAAGGGAAGCTATGAGAAGTGCACGAAAACACAGCGATATAGGGGAAGCTATGAGAGTTGCATGAAAACACAGCAACTTAGGGGAAGCTATGATGGGTGCGCAACAACACGGCGATAGAAGGGAAGGCATGGGAGGTGCGCAAAAACACATCACTGTCGCAGAATATATGAGAGTTGCGCGAAAACACAGCTATATAGAGGAAACTATGGGAGGTGTGCGAAAACAGCGATGTAGTGGTAGCTACAAGAGGTGCTTGAAAACACGGCAATATGGGGAAGGTATGAGAGGTGCATGAAAACAGCAATATAGGGGAAGCTATGGGAGGTGAGGGAAAACACCGCAATATGGGGAATGTATGAGAGGTGCGCGAAAACACAGCGATATCGGGGAAAATATGAGAGGTGTGTGAAAACATGGCGATATAGGGGAAGCAATAAGAGGGTTGCAAAAACAAAGCGATTTAGGGGAAGGTATGAGAGGTGCATGAAAACACAGCGACATAGGGGAAGCTATGGGAGGTGAGGGAAAACACAGCGATATAGCGGAAGCTATGAGGGGTGCACAAAAACACTGCAATGTAGGGGAAGGTATGCGAGGTGTGTAAAAACACTGCGATACAGGGGAATGTATGGTAGGTGTGTGGAAACACAGCGATATAGGGGAAGGTATGAGTGGTGCCCAAAAACACAGCAATATAGGGGAAAGAATGAGAGGTGCGTGAAAACACTGCAAGTAGGAGAAGCTATGAGATGTGCGCAAAAACACGGCACTATAGGGCAAGGTAAAAGGAGGTGCGCAGAAACATGGCAATGTAGGGGAAGGTATGTGAGGTGCGCGAAAACACAGCGATATAGGGGAAGCTATGAGTGGTGTGCGAAAACACGGCGATATAGGGGACGGTAAAGGGAGGTGCGTGATGACACAGCGATATTGGGGAAGGGATGAGAGGTGCGCAAAGACAGCGAGATAGGGGAAGGTATAACAGGTGTGCAAAAACAGAGCGATATAGGGAAGGTGTGAGAGGTGCGTGAAAATAGAGTGATATAGGGGAATGTATGAGAGTTGCACAAAAGCACAGTGATATAGCGGAAGCTATGAGAGGTGCTCGAAAACACGGCAATATAGGGGAAGGTATGGGAGGTGCGCGAAGACACAGCGATATAGCGGAAGGTATGAGAGGTGCACAAAAACACAGCAATATAGAAAAAGGTATGAGAGGTGCGCGAAAACACGGCGATATAGGGGAGGGAATGAGAGGTGAGCGAAAACACAGTGATATAGGGGAAGGTATGAGAGGTGCGCGAAAGCACAGCGATACAGGGGAAGCTATGAGAGGTGCATGAAAACATGGCAATATAGGGGAAGGTATGGGAGGTGCGCGGAAACAGCAATATAGGGGAAGGTATGAGAGGTGCGCGAAAACACAGCAATATAGAAGGTATGAGAGGTGCGTGAAAACAGCAATTTAGCAGAAGGTATGAGAGGTGCGTGAAACCACAGCAAGTAGGAGAAGCTATGAGAGGTGCGTGCAAACACGGCAATATAGGGCAAGGTAAAGGGAGGTGCGCGAAAAGACAGCAATGTAGGGGAAGGTATGAGGTGCGCGAAAACAGCGATGTACGAGAAGGTATGATAGGTGCACGAAAGCACAGCAATATGGGGAAGCTATGAGAGGTGCGTGAAAACAGTGATATATGGGAAGCTATGAGAGGGGCGCCAAAACAGCGATATAGGGGAAGGATTGTGAGGTGCGTGAAAACACAGCGATATAGTGGAAGCTGTGAGAGGGGCACGAAAACACAGCGATATAGGGGAGGGAATGAGAGGTGAGCGAAAACACAGCAATGCAGAGGAAGGGATGAGAGGTGCGTGAAAACACAGCGATATAGGGGAAGCTATGAGAGGTGTTCAAAAACACAGCGATGTAGGGGAAGGTATGAGAGGTGCACAAAAACACTGCGATATAGGGGAAGGGATGAGAGGTACGTGAAAACACGGCGATATAGCGTAAGGTACGAGAAGGGCCATATCTAACTCCCTCTTAAATATAGCCAATGAACTGGCCTCAACTGTTTCCTGTGGCAGAGAATTCCACAGATTCACCGCTGTCTTTGTGAAGAAATTTTTCCTCATCTCGCTCCTAAAAGGCTTCCCCTTTATCCTCAAACTGCGACCCCTCGTTCCGGACTTCCCCAACATCGGGAACAATCTTCCTACCTCTAGCCTGTCCGATCCCTTTAGAATTTTATACGTTTCAATCAGATCGCCCCTCAATCTTCTATATTCCAGAGAGTACAAGCCTAGTTGATCCAGTCTTTCATCATATGAAAGCCCTGCCATCCCAGGAATCAATCTGGTGAACCTTCTTTGTACTCCCTCTATGACAAGAACGTCTTTCCTCAGATTAGGGGACCAAAACTGCACATATCACTCGAGGTGTGGTCTCACCAAGGCCTTGTACAACTGCAGTAGTACCTCCCTGCTCCTGTACTCAAATCCTCTTGCTATGAATGCCAGCATATCATTCGCATTTTTCACCGCCTGCTGTACCTGCATGCTCACTTTCAATGACTGGTGTATAATGACACCCAGGTCTCGTTGCATCTCCCCTTTTCCTAATTGGCCACCATTCAGATAATAATCTGTTTTCCTGTTCTTGCCACCAAAGTGGAAAACCTCACATTTATCCACATTACATTGCATCTGCCAGGAATTTGCCCACTCCCCTAACCTATCCAGGTCACCCTGCATCCTCCTCACAGCTAACACTGCCGCCCAGCTTCATGTCATCTGCAAACTTGGAGATGCTTCATTTAATTCCCTCGTCTAAATCATTAATATATATTGTAAACAACTGGGGTCCCAGCACTAAGCCTTGCGGTACCCCACTAGTCACTGCCTGCCATTCTGAAAAGGTCCCGTTTATTCCTACTCTTTGCTTCCTGTCTCCATCCACATCAATACCTTACCCCCAATACCGTGTGCTTTAAATTTGCACACTAATCTCCTGTGTGGGACCTTGTCAAAAGCCATTTGAAAATCCAAATATACCACATCCACTGGTTCTTCCCTATCCACTCTACTAGTTACATGCTTAAAAATATCATAATTCCATCTGGTGATCCATGTCCTCATGTTATCTGCCTTTCCTACAATACTCATTGCATTGAAATATACACAGGCCAGGACATTTAATCACACTATGCTCAAGCTTTTGATTCCTGACTGTGTCTGAGGTCTTAACAACATCTGTCTCCACAACCTCTCCTCTATCTGTTCTGGCACTCTGGTTCCCATCCCCCTGTAACTCTAGTGTAACCCACGGCTCCCCAATGACCCCCATGCAGCACCAGCAACCTTCCCACGAGGATATTAGTCCCTTCCGGTTCTGGTGCCCACTGTCCCTTCTGTATAGGTCCCACCTTCACTGGAAGAGCGCCTGCAACTTACTGAACAAATGAGAACTAGTGGGTACAATGTTTTGGGACTCTCGAAATGATGTTCTTTAAATGTTACATCAGAATTAATGTGTAGAATTAAAGCAAAGGGATTGAGGATAATGAACAGACGTGTAAATGGTTAGCTTATATAAAGCATAATAGGTACAAATGTATCATTTTCTTGGTGGCTGTCAGAGATAAGTGGGGCTTTGCAGAGATTAGAGCTTGTGTCCCGGTTATTCACAGAGTACGTCAATAATTTGGAACAGGGAATTGAATGTGACATTTTCAAGTTTGTGTTGTACACAAAGTTGAGGGGAGAAGCTTAGGCAATTTGTAAATTACCATGAGGGTGAAAAGAGGCTCCAATATGGATGAGTGGGCAAATGCATGACAGATATTGTTAGGTTATCTATTTTGCTTCTAAATATAGATTCTGAATGGTAATAGAATGGGAAAGGGGCAGGTACACTGAGATGCACTTGAACTTTTACACTACCTACCGTAAATTGTCAAATACAACAAGCATTTGGGAAGGTAAATGATTCATTTTTAAAACAATTGCTTGTGATGAAGTATCAAGCCTCAGATCTGACATAGTGGAAGATGGCAAACCAGCCACAGATGTGTTTTATCAAAAATATCAGTCTTATTCAAATATAAACATTGAACAACTGTTTCTTCCCCGCAAAATCTGTGGTGAACATAGTCATAGTTTGATCTGTAAGAGATAAACATTCACACCACACCACACTAAGCTGCTTACGAAAGTTAGCACATCACATTATTAGCCAAGAATATTCCTTATTAGTTCCAGAAAGAATCAATGAAAAGAATAAAAGTTTGTAAAATGTCAATTTCGCAGCAATATCAATATTATTGTGTAACAGAGACGGTTTTAACTGGAAATTACACACCAGTAACCACAACACAGAACAAAAGACAAATACAAAACTGAAACATGTTGTACAAATTATTTTGTACAATATCTTAATGCAGCACAATTTGATTTCATCAGCATGACAATCTTAATAAATTATGTATGATTGAGATAATTTGCATAGATTATATTTACATTGTCAGGATGTGCATAGAACTTGAAATATTTCATATTTAAACATTATGATATTTCATTTGTTCTGCTTTTGAACGATTAAGTGAATCTGCTATCATCTACCTTTCAGTCGATGCAATCTCATTCACAATAACTAAGTAATTAATTATCCTCTTATTATTTATGTGTCTATTCCCAAATATTAAACCTCCAGGTTTCATCATCAATGTATAGAGGGAATACTAATGGTCCCAAAATCAATCCTCTGGGATACCACCAAACAGCATTGTAAAAGTACACCTCATCATATTTCAATATCTCCGTTATAGCTAATACTAGTACTATGATGATAATGTAGATAGGAATGTAAACTTAAATTTGTAGCTAAATGCCACTATGTTTTGTGATTCATTAACTAAATGTATATGTCACAATGCATAATGATCAAAACATATTCTCTTGAACACCTCCCATTCCATTGCCTTTGTACACACTAGCAATATTTAAACCAATAGAAACATGATCAACACTTAAACTTTCCAAACAGACAGTCAAAATAAAAGCTACAAAAACACGACCGACACAGAAACAGAAAATAGTGGAAATATTCAGCAGGTCAGGCACTGCCTGTAAAGAGAATAAAAGGATCAGTTCCAGAACATTCTAAAAGTTTATGAAAATGCATCTCCCTGAGCAACAGCTCTGCTTCTCTCACATAGATACTGCCTGACCCCTGCTATACACTTCTACTATTTTACTAACGCAAACAACAGGAATTCTGCTGGAAATTCAAGCAACACACATCAAAGTTGCTGGTGAACACAGCAGGCCAGGCAGCATCTCTAGGAAGAGGTACAGTCGACGTTTCAGGCCGAGACAAAGTGCTTCCGCACTTAAAAGATTAAAGATTAGCTTTATTTGTCACATGTATTTAGAAACCTAGTGAGGGTTCTGCTGGTGGCAGCCCACAGGTGCCAGCATGCTTCCAGCCCCAACATAGCATGGCCACAACTTACTAACCCTCACCAGGAGTGTGGACAGAAAGTGGAGTACTGTACCCAGAGGAGAACGTGGGTAGGAATTCAATCCCATCAGTATTCACTG
Source organism: Mobula birostris (assembly GCF_030028105.1). Lineage (NCBI taxonomy): Eukaryota > Metazoa > Chordata > Chondrichthyes > Myliobatiformes > Myliobatidae > Mobula > Mobula birostris. The sequence goes on along the minus strand of NW_027274040.1, from coordinate 560,539 downwards.
ATGCTGTAAATCTGGTGCCGTAGCTACTTATTAAATTCTACATTTCCAGCATCTGTATTTTTATGCTTTTCTAAAGTACTTCAGTTGCTGGAAAGCTAAAATGAAAGATGTTGAAGCACTCAGCAGGTTGGTAAACTAAAAGGAAGTGTTAATGATTCAGGTCGATGATCCTGCAGCCCTGTTTAGTGATTCCACTGACACTGGTTCTTATTTCAATTGCCATTCTTAGCTTATTCTCAATGCTGTTATGACAGTTTTATAACCCCAGAGACAGTATTACTATGTGGAACACAATTTCGTGTGAACTCCACTTCTGTATATTGCAAGCTGCATGAAATGATAGGACACTAGATTACAAACTTGTTCATGTGCATGAAAAAGTGCCTATTTTAGCAAACCAGATACAAACATTTGTGACATTCTAGAAACGTGTCACCAATTCATTGCATGTTACCAACAGTTTACAAATAAAAAGCAAAACCTAGGCTTCATCATGTAAACATCACACATAATACTTTTGATGTTAAAAAGGCTTTGAAGACACAATGGTCAGTTGAGGCCTCTCTCTATACAAACTGATTCCAATGTCAACTCTGCCCATTCTTCAATGCAATGTATTTAGTTCAAGGTGGTCGAGCATTAACCATGACCATATAACCATCTAACAATTACAGCACGGAAACAGGCCATCTCGGCCCTTCTAGTCCGTGCCAAACGCTTACTCTCACCTAGTCCCACCGACCTGCACTCAGCCCATAACCCTCCATTCCTTTCCTGTCCATATATCTATCCAATTTAACCTTAAACGACATCATACCTGCCTCAACCACTTCTGCTGGAAGCTCGTTCCACACAGCCACCACTCCCTGAGTAAAGAAGTTCCCCCTCATGTTACCTCTAAACTTTTGCCCTTTAACTCTCAACTCATGTCCTCTTGTTTGAATCTTCCCCACTCTCAATTGAAAAAGCCTATCCACGTCAACTCTATCAATCCCCCTCATAATTTTAAACACCTCTATCTAGTCCCCTCTCAACCTTCTACGCTCCAAAGAATAAAGACCTAACTTGGTCAACCTTTCTCTGTAACTTAGGAGATGAAACCCAGGCAACATTTTAGTAAATCTCCTCTGTACTCTCTCAATTTTATTGACATCTTTCCTATAATTCGGTGACCAGAACTGTACACAATACTCCAAATTTGGCCTTACCAATGCCTTACCAATTTCAACATTACATCCCAACTCCTATACTCAATGCTCTGATTAATAAAGGCCAGCATACCAAAAGCTTTCTTCACCACCCTATCCACATGAGATTCCATCTTCAGGGAACTATGCACCATTATTCCTAGATCCCTCTGTTCTACAGCATTCTTCAATGCCCCACCATTTACCATGTATGTCCTATTTTGATTAGTCCTACCAAAGTGTAGCACCTCACATTTTTCAGCATTAAACTCCATCTGCCATCTTTCAGCCCACTCTTCTAAGTGGTTTACATCTCTCTGCAAGCTTTGAAAACCTACTTCATTATCCACAACTCCACCTACCTTAGTATCATCTGCATACTTACTAATCCAATTTACCACCCCATCATCCAGATCATTAATATACATTACAAACAACATTGGACCCAGTACAGATCCCTGAGGCACACTGCTACACACCGTCCTTCAATCTGACACACAGTTATCCACCACTACTCTCTGGCATCTCCCATCCAGCCACTGCTGAATCCATTTTACTACTTCAATATTAATGCCTAACGATTGAACCTTCCTAACTAACCTTCCGTGTGGAACCTTGTCAAAGGCCTTACTGAAGTCCAAATGGATAACATCCACCGCTTTACCCTTGTCAAGTTTCCTAGTAACCTCATCAAAAAATTCAATAAGGTTTGTCAAACATGACCTTCCACGCACAAATCCATGTTGACTGTTCCTAATCAGACCCTGTCTATCCAGATAAATATATATACCATCTCTAAGAATACTTTCCATCAATTTACCCACCACTGATGTCAAACTCACAGGCCGATAATTGCTAGGTTTACTCTTAGAACCCTTTTTAAACAATGGAACCACATGAGCAATACGCCAATCCTCTGTCACCATCCCTGTTTCTAATGACATTTGAAATATTTCTGTCAGAGCCCCTGTTATTTCCACACTAACTTCCCTCAAGGTCCTAGGGAATATCTTGTCCGGACCTGGAGACTTATTCACTTTTATATTCCTTATTCCACCTTTATATTAACATGGTATATTTATTGGAGACTAACTTTAAATTTTGATAAAAGGTTTTATTTGTACTAAAAATAATTTAGGATTTGCTCATGTACAATTTCCAACAAAGATTAATTTATTTAGAATTGCATATTTTTCATGAAGTTACACGACTAAAATGAGTTCCTGTACTAAATGCACTTTCATTACAGTATATCTCTATCTCTATGCTGGCTGTATTTGAGCGATGAGGGTTGATCTAAGATTCCTGAAGCTGACAGTTTGCTCAATGCTTCTGTGTGCCGAGAGTCAAGATCTGACATATCTGTCCTCTGGCGAGTAGAACTTGCGTTCAGCAGCTCTTTTAAATAATTATTTGAGGATATAATGGCTCTAAAAAAAGATAACAAATAAATGAACAGAATAACAAAGCAGAAATATCACTGATATTAGAAACTTACAACTGTACTTCCAAATATAAAATTTACTTTCATCAGACATGTTGAAGCAGATGACAAAAGGGTAACAACACTAGCTGCTATTTGATTTGTCATGTTCAGTGGTATCAGCAATCCAATGAATCCGAATCTCCCAGCCTTTATTCTGGAATCAATGGGCTTGACCCTGTTGACGATGATCTTGAGCAGCATCTTGTAGTCTACATTCAACAAAAAGATGGGTCTCTAATTCCTTATGATATCCCTGTCCCCTTCTGCTTGTAAATGAGGGTACTGGGGTCTGATAACTGGCAGTCAGATGCATAACATCGTACACTTCCAGCAGGTCCGGAGTCATCCAGTGCCACTGGTCAACCTCTTCTAGATCCTTTCCAAAGCCCCAAAATTCTTCCTATCGTGGGGAGACCAAAGCTGTATGTAATTCTCCAGATCTGGCCTAACCAGAGTTTTATAAAGTTACGACATAACCTCATGACTTTTCAACTCAATGACTCTAGTAATAAGTGGAAACATTTTATGAGACTTTGTAACCATCTTACCAACCTGTGTAGCCAAGTTCAAGGAGCTATGAGCATGCACCCCAAGATCTCTCTGTTCAGCAACACTGTTCAGGATCTTGCCCTTAACAGGAGACTGTCTCCTTGCATTTGCCCCACCAAGGTGCAACACCTCATATTTATCTGGGTTAAAATCCATCTGCCATTTCTCTGTCCATATTTGCAACTGATCTATATTATGCTATATTCTTTGTTAGTCTTCTATACTATCCACAACTCTACCAATCTTGCTATCATCCACAAACTTACTAACCCACCAACTACAATTTCATCCAGGTCATTTACATACATCACAAGCAGCAGAGGTCCCAACACAGATTCTGCAGAACTCAAAAATTACAGGCCTCCATTTTGAATGAGCCCCTTCAACTGCTATCTCCCATCTTCTATGTGTAAGCCAGTTGTGAGTCCAAACAGCCAATTTGCCACAGACCCCATGCATCTTAACCTTCTGGACTAGTATCCCGAGAGGGACTTTGTAAAATGCCTTACTAAAATCCATGTACACAACATCCACTCACATATCTCTCTCATCACTTTATCAAAAACATCAATTAAGTTGGTAAGACACAACCTGCCCTGTACAAATCTATACTGGCTCTGCCCTAATTAAGCATGGGTTTCCAAATACTCATGAATGAAATATCTTTAGTGTCATTGCACAGTACAATTTGTCATGCACCAATACAGCGAAAATGAGTTTGCAACTCCCATATTCAATGCTATAAAACAAATAAAATAAATAAACAATAAATAAAATCAAGTAATCAGCCAGTACAACCAGCAGCCATAAAACCAGTATTAAAGTAGCAATATAACAAATTTATGGATGATGGTTGGTCGATTGGTTCAGAGCAATTATAGCTCTGGGGAAAAAGCTATTTTTCAGTCTGGAAATGCAGGCATAGAAAATCTTATAACGTCTGCCAGATGGAAGAAGTTCAAACAGATGATTGCATGGGTGTGTATTGTCCTTACAGATACTTGTAGCTTTCCTTAGGCAGCGAGAGCTGTAGGTGTCCTCCAGGGCTGGGAGCTGTGTCCCGATGATCTTCTGTGTGCTAGAGACGACCCGCTGAAGTGCTTTCCTATCAGCTGCTGTACAACTGAGATACCACACAGAGATGCAGTACGTTAAGATGCTCTTTATGGTGCAGCGGTAAAAGGTCACCAGCAGCTGTTCAGGTAGACCAACTTTCTTCAGCGTCCTGAGGAAAAACAAGTGTCGCTGTGCTTTCCTAACTATTGTAGTGGTGTTAGTGGACCACGTAAGGTCTGCTGGAGCTGGTCTGGCCTATGGTCAGGCCACACTTAGATCCCCTCCAGCCCCGACTAGGAGTTGAGGATGCCATCGTCTACCTGCTGAACCGTGTCTACGCCCACCTGGACAAGCCAGCGAGCACTGTGAGGGTCATGATTTTTGACTTCTCCAGTGTGTTCAACACCATCCGCCCTGCTCTGCTGGGGGAGAAGCTGACAGCGATGCAGGTGGATGCTTCCCTGGTATCATGGATTCTTGATTACCTGACTGGCAGACCACAGTACATGTGCTTGCAACACTGTGTGTCTGACAGAGTGATCAGCAGCACTGGGGCTCCACAGGAGACTGTCTTGTCTCCCTTTCTCTTCACCATTTACACCTCGGACTTCAACTACTGCACAGAGTCTTGTCATCTTCAGAAGTTTTCGGATGACTCTGCCATAGTTGGACGCATCAGCAAGGGAGATGGGGCTGAGTACAGGGCTACAGTAGGAAACTTTGTCACATGGTGTGAGCAGAATTATCTGCAGCTTAATGTGAAAAAGACCAAGGAGCTGGTGGTAGGCCTGAGGAGAGTAAGATACCGGTGACCCCTGTTTCCATCCAGGGAGTCAGGGTGGACATGGTGGAGGATTACAAATACCAGGGGATACGAATTGACAATAAACTGGACTGGTCAAAGAACACTGAGGCTGTCTACAAGAAGGGTCAGAGCCATCTCTATTTCCTGAGGAGACTGAGGTCCTTCAACATCTGCCAGATGATGCTGAGGATGTTCTACGAGTCTGTGGAGGCCAGTGCTATCATGTTTGCTGTTGTGTGCTGGGGCAGCAGGCTGAGGGTAGCAGACACCAACAGAATCGACAAACTCATTCGTAAGGCCAGTGATGTTGTGGAGATGGAACTGGACTCTCTCACGGTGGTGTCTGAAAAGAGGATACTGTCTAAGTTGCATGCCATCTTGGTCAATGTCTCCCATCCACTACATAATGTACTGGGTGGGCACAGGAGTACTTTCAGCCAGAGACTCATTCCACCGAGATGCAGCACGGGGTGTCATAGGAAGTCATTCCTGCCTGTGGCCATCAAACTTTACAACTCCTCCCTTAGAGGGTCAGACACCCTGAGCCAATAGGCTGGTCCTGGACTTATTTCATAACTTACTGGCATAATTTACATATTACTATTTAACTATTTATGGTTCTATTACTATTTATGGTGCAACTGTAACGAAAATCCAATTTCCCCCGGGATCAATGAAGTATGACTATGACTATTCCCAGAAACCTGAAACTGGACACTCTCTCCACTATGTCTCCTTTAATGTAGACTGGAGCGTACTCGTCATCCCGTGACTTTCCAAAGTTGATAACTAGCTCCTTAGTCTTTGCTGTATTAAGAGACAGGTTGTTCTCTGAGCACCAACTCACTTACTTCTGTACCTCCGCTCTGTACGCTGATTCGTCTCTGTTGGAGATCAACCCGATCACTGTTGTGTGTCGTCTGTGAAATTGACGATGGTATTGGTGTTAAATGCAGGTACATAGTCGTAAGTGAAGAGGGAGTAGAGTATGGGACTCAATACACAACCTTGTGGAGTACCAGTGTTCAGGATAGTAGTAGAGGACAGGTGAGGGCACAGTCTTGCTGCCTGTGAATGCTCTGACAAGAAATTCAGGACCCAGTTGCAGAGTGATGAGCTGAGGCCTAGCTGGTGGAGTTTGGAGATGAGTTTGCTGGGGATGACAGTATTAAAAGCAGAGCTATAATCAACAAACAACATTCTCATGTATGTGTCCTTTCCCGCCAGGTGTGTCAGGACAGTGTGCAGAGCTAATGAGATGGCATCCTCCGCGAACCTGTTTGCTTTATAGGCAAACTGGTGTGAGCCTAGTGTAGCAGGGAGAGCAACTTTCATGTCACTATCTCTTATATTCTCATATACTCCAGCAAATTCCCGACAACTGACCTGAGACTCACCGTCTATAGTTCCCATGAATTTTCCCTTGCTCCCTTCTTAAATAGAGGTACAACTAAGCCACTCATCAGTGCTCCAGACCTCCCCTGTGGCTAGAGATACCAGTTAAGGCTCCAGCAATCTCATCCCTTGCCTTCTTCAATAACCTGGCAAAAACCCATCAGGCCCTGGGGACATTTCCACTATTATTCTCATTAGTAGGGCCAACACTTCCTCCTCCTTGACCTCTAAACACCGTAATGTACTGATACACTCAGCACTGATCTCCTGGTCCTCCATATCCTTTTCCTTGGTAAATACTGAAGCAAAGTACTCATTAAGTCTTCCACTCACATTCTCTGCATCCAAGCAAATGTTCCCCCCTTTATCCTGGAGCCTGCTAGATTTTCCTCCAAGAAGACCACAACCTCAATTACCCTGAGAGCTACAGTACATTGGCTGGGGTCGGAGCTTTATGCTTTGGCTTTTGGTAGGATTGTCCATGCCAGACAGGTCAAAAGGCAAAGTCCAGGCTAAGAATGGTCCACTGGTCCTCCAGAGTGAGGAATTCCACTCAGATCTAACACCCTGACTGGTAAAACATAATTATTACGGAAACAGCAATGAAGAATCCTCCACCTGAGTGTGAAGGTATTCCTGAGTCTCCACCAGGGACTTGCATGGCTGTCAGAAGTGAAAACCGAGAGGAAGCTCCTGATATGATGAAGGAAGCTGTGAGCACCCCAGAGATGAAGGACGTTCATTGCTGCCCTGAACGCCAGCGATGTAACGGCAAATGAGGAGAGACTAGATTTCTTGGTTCCCCTTTAAGCTGGAATATTCTATTTGCTTATTCTCTCTTTCCTGTCTGTTTTCCCTTTTCATCTCTACATTTTATTGTGCTCAACCTGGCCTTGCAAATAGCTCTGGTGGGACTGCAGTGAATGCCTTGAGGAGAAAGGCAACAATTTCAATACTTTTTAGGTGCAGAATTTTAAGGAGTAGAGAGGTTAAAAAACAAATAAAGTAATATATATTGAAATTTCATCACATTGCTTACTACATTTGACACCTTAGATTCTGAATAAAATATTAGATATGAACACACCTCTCCTTATTTTCAAATTGATGCTTTTTCTGAAATACCACAGTTGTTTTCTATGTTTTTATTACCTATGACTCTCTTGTAACATCGAGACAGTGTCCTGTAATTTAATGTAGTCTTCATATTGCTGATGCAAATATTCTGCTTCCAAATTTAGTCTATCATTTTCTCTGTGAAGTTCCTCTAAGAGAACAGACAAACAAAATGTTTCCTCACTTTACAGGAATCATTGACCATTTTGGTTTACATTTAGGTTAAATCTCTGTCAAGCAACATTGACCTTTGGTGGGTAAACATTAAAATAAGAATTAGAAGCAAAGGTTTTGAAGTGGCACGGCTATTATACATTCACATTTTTACTGCAATAATTCGCTCCAAAATCCTTAATTTTTTGAATTTTCCCAAAATATTGCTATTGTGCAGTAGGTGGTTAACTAAACCAAATGGGATATCTGGATTCGTATGTAAGAACATCAAAATACAAGAAAATAATATATAAATTGCTGGTGAGGATGGGGGTATGGTCATTGCCTCGCTGCTGCTTGTGCATGGAATGGTGGGGGGGGGGCTTCACGTTACTAACATTTAACTGTCGTTCATTGTTTGGGGCACTCCTCTGTTTTCATGGATGTTTGTGAATAAAAAATTTCAGGATGTATATTAAATGTACCTATTCAAACCTATTAAATAATTTCAAATAATTAGCCTTTTTAACCAGAATTTATCATTACTAGTCATCAAATGGAATCATTAACTCTGTATACAACCATAAACCCTCCACAAATACTGTCTGAATGGTGTGTATTTGCAGCATTGTTTTCCTCAACTATCTTCATTTTTCCTCATTTTCCATTGTTACTAGAATATTTACTTATCCTGAAGCCAGATCTGTTATGATTGAGCTTTTACTGCCTTTTCCCAAATGACCAATACGTGTCATTTCAGGCACTTTCCATCTCCACCCGATCACAAACACTTCCTTTAGCTCCACCCCTTCATTTTCTCTGCAACTTACGATTGCAAAACTTTCCAAATTTCATGACATATCATTAGCCAGAATGACCCTTTATCTCCATGCATTGAAACTGCTTGACTTGCTGAGATATTTCCTGCATTTTCTATTTTCATCTCATAATATACCTACAGAAACATTTTAAATGAGAAAAAGAGACCTACTGTTGCGTTGTTGAAGTTCAGCACAATTCACAAGTTCTGAACTCTTTAACTGAGAATGTAGCTTGTTGTTTTCCTCGAACAGTTTTTCAAACTTTCCATTTAATGATTCCTTCAAAAGGTATTAAAACAAGATGTCACTGTTCCCTTAGTCAACAGCAAATATCAAAGTCAATCTTCAGAACTTTTTCAAACTTGAGCTATGAAAAAGACACATGCCTTTTTATAGTGCAGAAAAATATACATTCTTCATTCTTCTCTATAAGATACATATTTTACCAATATTTTAAATATCAGAGATCACAGTGCAAATCCTGTATAATTTGCATTACCACTGTGCCTCTAGTTGTAAAGGAAATTTCTGAAAGAAGATTTGAAAATGGCATGCTTCTTGGGAAGTTTAAGCTCTTATGAAATAAAATAGTTTAAAATTTGAAACATTTGTTTCATAACAAGTTGAAACAACACCACTATAAGACATCCGAAGCCTCTGAAAAAGAGCATTATCAAACAAACTTTAACCTGTAATGCTTGATCTGAGACCAAAAGCTTGGTCAAAAGGTAGATTTTGGAGAATGTGGTTATGAAGGAAATAAAAGGTTAAAGGTGCTGACAAGCTTAGGGAGAGAATTTCAGCATTTTTACAACAGGGAGCTGAAAACTACTAATAGAATGAATGAAGAAAATATTGCACAAGGGTCAGAATTGCCACACCACAGGGATCTTCGTGTGGAGAAAGGGCTGAAGAATTTCAGAAGTTGACTGGAAAATCCTCCCCCCCATTAATTATCCATTGTGTTTTCTGCAGAACCACTCTTGGATCTATCGCACATTCGTTTTCAATAAGATGAGTTAACAGGTTTCTGTAACGACAGATTATATTTTACAAATTGATTTGTAGCAGTGGAAGTGGTGGACACAGATTAAATGATGCTTACCAAATCATCCTCTCTCTGAGTTAGTTCATGATTAATACGAGGGAACTCTGCAGTGTCTAGACCAGACGCTGTTCTGGTCTGCAGAGATCTGCTTTCTTCTGTTAACACTTTATCCTTTTGTTCCTGGCTTTGAATTTTTGAAATGGCCAATGTGTCCAGTGCATTTAAGAGCAGTTCTTCAGCAGAGTCTATAGAAGAGTGTATGGCAACAAACAAAAAATGAATCACTGGTCCAAAGTAAATTTGCAGCAATTTGGAAGTTCTGGGATAGCACTTCAGTTGTCATTCAATACATCCAGTGTTTTTTAAAATTTACTTATAAATAAGATATGGAGTAGCATTATGAATGTTTTTTAGTTGTATCGATGAGACAAGGCAATTGTAACTCTAAATCTAAACCTAGCATCTTTTTTTCTCTTTTAAATTATTCAGAAAACAACTGTGAACAAACTTTTGGTCATCTCTGGTTTCTCCTCATCATCTGCTTACTTAGTTTTAGTTTGCTGAATGAACTTTACAAGTTAGTTTTATGCAAATGTTCAATAAAAATTTGTTGCCTCAAAATCATGCTTCATTTAAAGTCAAATCAATATTACCAAGAGTTGATAACTTGTGAATTTTATCTCTTGACCTCAACCCTGGGGGATTACCTAGCTGTTCATAAAGGAAGACAACTTACTAAGGAACCTCTGGTTTGTGTGGAGTGAATTTGAACCACTCCAATGACGGTCCACCAGATCAAGTAAATTCTGCAAGTGTGGGGAAACGTTTGCAGAGCTGCCAGATCTGAGCCCCAATGGAATTCGAGGATTATAATCACCACTTTGATCTACTTCAGGCAATTTATGCAGAGATGTCTGTTGGTAAAAGGAGAAATATAGTTACAATATGTTAACATGTACAAGAGATTCAGAGTTCATTTAAAAATCACCATTTCCAATTTATGTCAGATCATTTGGACACTTCTTTGCAAATGTGAGGAATAACCACAGCTGATAAGCTTGTCAACTGATGGAAATTACCCATTCAAATCAAAATAATACCACTGCGATTGGTTATAACAAAATAGCTGAAGTATACTTAGTTTGCCAGATGCATTCAAATAATATCAGTTTTGAAACATGGCAAATTTTAATTTATATAACCACTGTGAAGAAGAGTCCATTTTTAGTTAGTGTCTAATATTCACTTAGTTCCCATGAGCTCATGCACAGGAAGATACTTTAAAAGGGGGCAAATCCAGCACAATATAGACTCTTGCGATTTACGTCAACAAATCAAACATTGTTTAATTCCTGAACTAATCACACTGAAAAAAATTGTTAAATAAACACCTCTGGAAGAGTAAGTCAGAATAGTGAAGTCATTGCAAAATCAAGTACAGAATTGATTCAGAAAGGGAAATGAAATACATTTTCAGTTGAATTTTAAAAATCTCCAGAATGATTAAGAATGAGAATTTCTACATCAACTATTTACTTTTAAGGAATAGGCAGCAGGTTTGACAATATACTGTCACAAAGCCACATAACATGGAAATGAGCCCCTAAACTCATGTCTACGCCAGTCATTACCTTCCTATCTTTACTAAATCCATTTCCTAGCATCCAGCCCGTACCATTCAGCACCATGATATCTCAAGTGCCTATCGAAATATCTCTTATATGCTATGATTGTACTTGCCTCTATTTTCCTCTCAGGTGGTGTGTTCCAGATTTCGGGTAAAAGAAAAGTTCTTCCTCCAATCTTTTATCCCTGTTCTTAAATCAATGCCCTCACACCTCTCCAAAGATCAGGAGTTCTTTATATGAGCTACAGTCTTTTAATTTTGTGTACCCATACCAGCTACCTAGTCCTTCAGCCCACCCATTGACAGTCTTCAGAAAGCAAACCCCAGCCTATTCTGTCTGACAATATCCCAGTGAATGTCCTTTGTACCTTCTCCAGTACAATCACATCCTTCCTTAGTTGTGGGAATCAAACCCATGTACAGTAATCCACTAAAGCTTCACACAGAGGTTCGTGAACCAAGTTAATTGGAAGAACAGACATATAACATATAATCATATAACAATTACAGCATGGAAACAGGCCATCTCGGCCCTTCTAGTCCATGCCAAACTCTTACTCTCACCTAGTCCCACTGACCTGCACTCAGCCCATAACCCTCCATTCCTTTCCTGTCGGTATAACTATCCAATTAACTTTAAATGACAACATCGAACCTGCCTCAACCACTTCTGCTGGAAGCTCGTTCCACACAGCTACCACTCTCTGAGTAAAGAAGTTCCCCCTCATGTTACCCCTAAACGTTTGCCCTTTAACTCTCAACTCATGTCCTCTTGTTTGAATCTCCCCCACTCTCAATGGAAAAAGCCTATCCACGTCAACTCTATCTATTGCCCTCATAATTTTAAAATACCTCAATCAAGTCCTCCCTCAACCTTCTACGCTCCAAAGAATAAAGACCCAGCTTGTTCATCGTTTCTCTGTAACTTAGGTGCTGAAACCCAGGTAGCATTCTAGTAAATCTTCTCTGTACTCTCTCTATTTTGTTGACATCTTTCCTAAAATTCAGTGACCATGTTAATTTAAATTTGTTACTTATGTGCATTTGGGTGTGTGTAATACAGGTGAGAACAGGGAGGATTGTTGGTGGGAAAATCCAGGTATTTGAAACTGTTAAATATTGTTCAAAGGAAGCATTGCTAGAATTGTCCTGAAATTTCTTTGATGTTTGGTACATAAAAAGTTGTGTATTGCTGGATCAAGCAGATCTCTTGCTCCGAAAGGGTCTCCCTCTTTCAACTCCAAAAGCTGTCAGTTTATTCGTGATATTTTGTCAAATAAAGGGACTGCTTCATACCGACCAGTACTTCCCTCTGTGACGACAATCACGCAACTTTTGGTGTCAGGAGAGGGATTCCTTCTTGCGACCCATCGTGTGGGCCAGCAGCCTCAGCAGTTGAAGTGGGTGAGTAATTTTTAGATTGGCACTCACACTTGGACCTGTTCAGGTCAGTGGTTATGGAATTGCTAAGTATCATGAACAGGATGAAGAGCTGAACTGGTAGATGTTGAACTCAGGGAACATCAGGTCAAGAACCCTGGAGACCCAAGACAGCCCTCAACCGTGATCACAACCATTCATAAACCATTCACCCCAGGGAGAAACGGTGCAATTTGTCAGAGTTGCATTCACTGAAAGTTGCATGTGGCAATTGAGGGAGCAAAAGCAACAGAAATTACAAGTGTACAGAAAGCCATGAATAGCATGTTAAAGTGGAATGGAATCAGTACTGTGTAATAAAGGCTGATTGCTAAAGTCATTTAAAGTTATTTACCACATATGCTAACCCCAGACATCACTCTAACAAGCCCTCTGCCTTTCATACACAGATAAACTGCTTGAGGATCTCACCTATGAATGACATTTTATGAACTGTTCTTACCCTCTTTGTTTCCTTTAAGAAACCCCCAACACTTTTCTTATTCTTTGAAAAACCTCCCATCTTTAGTTCTCTGTACTTGCCACAAACTTTCCTCTTATTGCCATTTAGCACCACATGTTCAACTTCACAAGATCAACATTTAATTCTTCCTTACTTTTCTGAATCTTTCTGTCGCAATTTCGGGACAAACACCAGCTACTAACATCAATCACAAAGCTCCTAACTCCCACAGCTATTTTAATAATTCTTCATCCAACCTGTATCCCATAAGGACTGTATTCTATTCTCCCAGTCCCTCTGAATCCATGATATTTGCTCTGGTGATGTCACGAGAACTTCAACATATCTTGCTTACGCAAAAGGGAGTTTCTTAGGAACTTTTCATGACATCATAAAGTACCAATGAATGTCAGCCAGTCAAGTTTTTGCCTAAAATCACCTTTGAAGTTGTGTTGAAAACATAAATCACTAGAATCAGTCTGACCCGGGGCTTTGGTTATGTGGTTATGCTATGTCCTGGTTTCAAAACCTCAAAGTTATTGTAAAGTTATGGTGAGAAATGTAGTGCCTCACATAGTCTGAATTAAGGGGGTGGAGTATGAACATGAATACAGTCAAATAATTTCTTAAGAGTATTTCTCATACACACAATACCACATTAGTCTCCTCATGCTGAAGACAACTTTATTATCTAGCATAGGCTGCAGACAACTGTACTTTGGAAAAATTAACTTTGTTAAATAAATTGTGTGTTACCTTTCCATTATAACTTGACTGCAAAGAATTTAAACTGCTTGTTTTTGTCGCTTCCAATCTCTTGTCAATATATTCCATGTTGGCTCTGGTTAATTTTGATTGTCTTTCTGAACTCTTATTGCCTGTAATTTCTGTATTGATGTGCTCAGTAAAGCCGGCTGATGCTCTACTTTGTTGATCACAAGATGATGTTTCTTGGTGTGGCATTTGGCTGGTGGAAGGCATTCTTGATTTGTGACAGCCGGCATTATCATCTTCAGGGGTACTTCTACCGCTTAGCTTATTGTTTTTAATTGGAATTTCATCTGAAAATGTAACTCTCAATCTTTCCCTGGATGGATTACAAACATTCTTCTCCAAAGAACAGAAAGAGGATTGGACTGGTGGTTGATAATTTCTGTAATCATCTGAAAGGCAAATATGTTACAAAATAGCTGCGTGGAAAGTAAACATACTTTGTTGAATGTCCAACTCCTGAGAATGATTAAATAGTTTCATTGGATATTTATCTTTAATACTGTTACTCGTCTTTAAAATTATAACCGAAATGGCAAAGGAATAATGTGTTTAACTCTGAAACTTAATCACTTTTTCTGGTAAATGAACATCACAATTAATAACATGTAATTTCTGTTGTGTATTTAATATTTCAATAATGTTTGAGTGACCTTGTATATTCATTGTTTAATTAACCATTGTTGTTCATTTAAAGAATTAATTTATTTGAAAAAATATGCAGACCTCATCACGCTGCATGATATACTCACGCCTCCCTCAAAGTGAACTTGAAGTTACGCCCCTATTTTTGGATTCCATGTTTTTCCTTGAATGAGTTTAATGTGTCAAAGATACAGAAGACACAAACGTCCCTTTGGACTTGGAGACTTCAGTGGAACAGAACTGAAGCGAGGTGATGCAGTGGGCCAATCACCGAGGGCAAGGAAGCACTGAAGTTCCATCAAATTAAGCTCTGTGCCAAATCAGAAAGGTCGGGTACTGGCCTCATCAAGGCGGCCAGATATCGGATCCTGGATCCAGGTTCCAGAGCAACAGAACCTGATGTTTGGATGATGATTTAGTCTCTGGGCCAGATTGAAAAGCTCAGGGTGCAGGACTGGAGACAAGGTTCAGCTCGCTATTCTGCTCTGTGTTGAACAAAGGCTCGATGGGTAGGCTCTCATTGCGGACTTCAGTTCAGAACGCTATTTGCTCACATTCATTGTTTGCATGATTTTCTTTTATCTCTCTACAGTCAGTGTTTGACAGTCTCAAAAATTTTTTTGGGGTGTCTTTACTTTCATGGCTGCCTGTCAGATGAATCTCAAGGTTGAATAGTGTATACGTACTTTGACAGTGCAAACGTACCAAATGTATAGTCAGTGCCATATGGACATTCAATTAAAATCTTTGGAAGTGATACTACTCCTGCACTATTTAATCAGACCCTTCATTACTTTCACATCTTTTGCTCATGGGGGCAGAGGATGGATTCTGAAAAGAGGATGCTGTCCAAGTTGCATGCCATCTTGGACAATGTCTCCCATCCACTACATAATGTACTGGGTGGACACAGGAGTACATTCAGCCAGAGACTCATTCCACAGAGATGCAACACAGAGTGTCATAGGAAGTCATTCCTGCTTGTGGCCATCAAACTTTACAACTCCTCCCTTGGAGGGTCAGACACCCTGAGCCAATAGGCTGGTCCTGGTCTTATTTCCTGGCACAATTTACATATTACTATTTAACTATTTATGGTTTTATTACTATTTAATTATTTATAGTGCAACTGTAATGAAAACCAATTTCCCCCAGGATCAATAAAGTATGACTATGACTATACTCAGTTATAAGGGATTTTGTGCTTTACAGGTTTGAACTTTGAGTCTCCAAATATTACAGAGGTTCTTTTTCATTTACAAGGTGCAGCTTCAACATTTATTGTTCCACATCCATTTATTTCTGTCAATGAGGATAACACTACTTTGTTTATACATTCACATTCAAGAAGAGATAATCTTGAATTCATATTTCTGGATGATGTATATGGCACATCATCAGTGGCCATAGACTAAATTTTTGGAACCCTTATTCAGCGAAGTGGAAAAAATACCTGAGGTTCAGGAATTAAAAACACTTCCCCAAAGTGAGCAGAAAGATCCTCGCTAGTACTTGCTTTGTTCTTCACATTTCTTCCTCTTCTCCTCCTCGTTCTTTTCCAGCAGTTGTTGTGTGGAGATGCTCCATGGAGTTTGCGCTGGCTCTAGTGAAGAAACATCTGACAGCACTTTGATGGTCGCTTCCAGAATTGCCGAGGGGCTTTGGTCTAAATGTGTCATTTACACTGTCAGAAACCTTCTCAGTGGAGAGGAGTTATGAATTCAGTGACAGCATTTGTCTACAAGGAGTCAATGCTGCTTCAGTATGGTTACTGAAATATGACGACGCACGACTATTTCTGAATGAATGAGTCTTGAAAATCTGGTGCAAGGCTTTGTCAGTGAGGATATTTTGGTGGTAGTTATAAGCATATTTGCTGGTGAAGTGACATCAGCACTGGACTTCCAGGCAAATATTCCCAGGTTTCAGTCTAGCCGGTCCCTTGCATGATTTCCATCCCTGTTGGGTTAAGTGTCGTGGTAGCAATTTAGCCTCGTAACAAGACAACAAATGATAAGAAAACAGCAAACAATGTCACCCAATGTGCCGCAAGGCATGAAAAGGAACAACAACATATGCATATTGGCAAATACCAGAGAATTTTTTGGAAGATGTTAGGTATTATTTGTAGTTGCAGAAATGGATAGCAGTTTTAATAATTTAACTCCCAGTTTACACATTGTCAGTGGCACACTCCAGACATAAGCATTTGACCTGTAACAGACCAGCAGATCCCAGTGACCATTTCTTTATTGAAAATTTTTGCCTCTGGTGTGCTTCATATCTCGACTGAAAGAAGAAAGGAACATTGTTCCTTTCAGAGTTAACCCTCCAGCTGCTGATTAGAATTCAAGCTGTACCAATACTAAAGTACATGCATTTTTAAATATAAATCTAGAA
This sequence comes from Mobula birostris, assembly GCF_030028105.1. NCBI lineage: Eukaryota > Metazoa > Chordata > Chondrichthyes > Myliobatiformes > Myliobatidae > Mobula > Mobula birostris. Next base: position 543,598 of record NW_027274040.1, on the reverse strand, counting down.
GGCTTTACCTTCACTGGGATGAATCTGATTTTGTTCACTTCTCAAATGTTCAGTTTCCTTAAAGAAAATATAATTTTATTATAAAGATACAGTTCCAGTATCAAAAGTTAAGAAAGAACATCTGACAAATGTATTAAAATTAGTAATGTTCCCATTTTTAAATACATACAAATAGTCCCAGTCACACTGTGTGTTGGTTTGATTCACGTAGCACCAGACAGTAATCATTCAAAATTTAGTCTGTTTGAATGCGTTCATTTAATTTCCAAATGTAGAGGTAAATGCAAGTGAAATGACTAATTAATATTTATAAGTTAAGATCTATGTTGTATTTTTTAACTACTTTATTTTCAAAATTTTCAAAAAAAAAATAAAATCAACAAGAACATATAAGCTCAGACACGTGTAAAAATAAAATAAGCAAAGAAAAAAGGAAAAAAAGGGACATAACATGAAAGGGATGGCTGTTATACAGAGTGCTCAAAAATGCTAAACATTAAGTCTCGAATGAGGGTTGTGAGAGACTAGCTGGGGGGAAATTGTTCATCTGCCCCCGAAATCATGCAAGGGGCCGGCTAGACTGAAATTTGGGAATATCTGCCTATCTTGTCAAGGTAGGCAAGAAATGGATCCCAGATAGCTGAAAATTTCATGACTGAATTCTCAAAAACCTGAGTCTCTCCATCTGTATGACTGAAATCATGTCAGCCATCCATCTCCGGAAGGAAGGGGGAGAGGGTGATTTCCATTCCCTCAAGATAAGTCTTTTGGCGACAGTCATCCCCAACATCAGAGACTGTTGTATGGCTGTAGGGAAGCATAAAGTGTACTGCGAACAACCAAAGATGGCGAGACCAGCTTCTAAGGGGAAGGATCTTTTATTGGCCTTTGAGTACCAGTCAAATATTTTGGACCAAAATCCAGGCAGTGAAGGGCAAAACCAAAAGGTGTGTGACAACGTGCCCTCCATCCCTTGACATCACACATTGGCGAGACAGAAGGGTAAATCCTGTGCAACCTCAGCTTAGAGTAGTGAAGACCGTGGACAACTTTAAACTGGATCAGTTGGTGTCTGCTGTTAACAGAGCAAGCCTGTATCATAGACAAACTCTTGTCCCAGGCAATCCTAGAAGGATTTCAAAATAACAAATCTTGGATTGGACGCAGTGTCTAATTTGTAAGTAACGAAAAAGGTGTGAATGAGGCAGCTCAAATTTCTCTTTCAGCAGACTAAATGTTGCAAACTGTCCCTTTATGTACAGGTCTTCAATAGAAACTAGACCCTTCTCCCTCCAAGCATGGTAGGTTTTGTCTGACCATGAGGGTAGAAAGGAGTGATTAAAACAGATTGGTGTTTGTACAGAGGTCTCTGGTAGATCCAGAACACTCGTAATCTGATTTAGAATTCTGACGGAGTTTTTCAAAATGAAACTCAGACTTTTTGAAGTCCCAGGCTTTTCTAACTTAGAGCACAACATGGCCGGCAAGGAAGAGTTGACAACAGAGTTAGACTCCATACATAGCCACAAGGGAACCCCAGGGGCTAGGTTATCCGGAGCCCCCTGTTGCCAAAACATTAGGGCCCTAGCATTGACAGCCCAATAATAGTGTCTAAATACAGGTAATCCCAGCCCTCCTTCAGACTACACACATAAAAGTTGCTGGTGAATGCAGCAGGCCAGACAGCATCTCTAGGAAGAGGTACAGTCGACGTTTCAGGCCGAGACCCTTCGTCAGGACTAACTGAAGGAAGAATGAATAAGGGATTTGAAAGTTGGAGGGGGAGGGGGAGATCCAAAATGATAGAAGACAGGAGGGGCAGGGATGGAGCCAAGAGCTGGACAGGTGATAGGCAAAAGGGATGTGAGAGGATCATGGGACAGGAGGTCCGGGAAGAAAGACAAGGGGGGGGGGACCCAGAGGATGGGCAAGGGGTATATTCAGAGGGACAGAGAGAGAAAAAGGAGAGTGAGAGAAAGAATGCGTGTATAAAAATAAGTAACAGATGGGGTACGAGGGGGAGGTGGGGCATTAGCGGAAGTTAGAGAAGTCGATGTTCATGCCATCAGGTTGGAGGCTACCCAGACGGAATATAAGCTGTTGTTCCTCCAACCTGAGTGTGGCTTCATCTTTACAGTAGAGGAGGCCGTGGATAGACATGTCACAATGGGAATGGGATGTGGAATTAAAATGTGTGGCCACTGGGAGATCCTGCTTTCTCTGGCGGACAGAGCGTAGGTGTTCAGCAAAGCGGTCTCCCAGTCTGGGGGGGGACCCAGAGGATGGGCAAGGGGTATATTCAGGGGGACAGAGGGAGAAAAAGGAGAGTGAGAGAAAGAATGTGTGTATAAAAATAAGTAACATGTCAGAATGGGAATGGGAACTTTGACATACAATTAATCAGTACCAGTACCAAAATATATACAGTAGATATCAGCTCAGATGGCATGAGTTTAGATTCAGTCATGAGAATGTATCACAGTTCTATTCCTCCTGGGTTAAACACAACAACGTCCCGGATGACATAAATTGCTGCTTTGTTCTTATCAGTGTTACATAATCCAATTGACTTACAAAACATTGATAACTGAAGGCCAGTAACTTGACATGTCTATCCACAGCCTCCTCTACTGTAAAGATGAAGCCACACTCAGGTTGGAGGAACAACACCTTATATTCCGTCTGGGTAGCCTCCAACCTGATGGCATGAACATCGACTTCTCTAACTTCCACTAATGCCCCACCTCCCCCTCGTACCCCATCTATTACTTATTTTTATACACACATTCTTTCTCTCACTCTCCTTTTTCTCCCTCTGTCCCTCTGAATATACCCCTCGCCCATCCTCTGGGTCCCCCCCCCCCCCGTCTTTCTTCCTGGACCTCCTGTCCCATGATCCTCTCGTATCCCTTTTGCCTATCACCTGTCCAGCTCTTGGCTCTATCTCTCCCCCTCCTGTCTTCTCCTATCATTTTGGATCTCCCCCTCCCCCTCCAACTTTCAAATCCCTTACTAACTCTGCCTTCAGTTAGTCCTGACGAAGGGTCTCGGCCTGAAACGTCGACTGCACCTCTTCCTAGAGATGCTGCCTGGCCTGCTGTGTTCACCAGCAACTTTTATGTGTGTTGCTTGAATTTCCAGCATCTGCAGAATTCTTGTTGTTTGCCTCCTTCAGACTTGAGCTTTTGCAAATGAATTTTTGAAATCCTGTGGTTCTTATAATTCCAGATGTAAGACAAAATTATGCAGTCCAATTCTTTAAAAAAGGTTGATGTAAGAAAAATGGGGAGATTTTGACAAAGATAGAGAAACCTAGGAAGGGAAACTATTTTAATTGAATTTATACGACCAATCATGGACAGGGGTAGGGTTTTCCAATTTTCTATGTTCAAGTTTTGAGATAAACTCCACGAAGTTTAATTTAAATATTAATTCAGGATCGTAGGGTATTGCCAAGCCAAGATAAGTAAAGTGATCTTTAACTACTTTAAACGGGACACTTTCCAAAAAATCTGGCGTGTAGACGTCGGAGAGGGGCACAAAGTCACTTTTTGTCCAATTGATTGAGTATCCCAATAGTCTGCCAAAAGAAGTGATTAAATCTAGAAGAAGGGGGACCGACTTTTCTAAGTACAGTATCACATCGTCGTTGTATAAACTTATAAGTGTTTCAATACCTCCCACATTCAAACCCACAATATTTGAGTGACTTCTTATTTTTAGGGTGAGGGGCTGTACCGCGACGGCAAAGAGGGCTGGCGAGAGAGGGTAACTCTGCTGAACTGAATGGTGCAGAGGAAACAGAGTTGAATTGTCACCATTAGTTATTATAGAACACATTGGGCTGGCGTATATCAGCTTTACCCAGGTTATAAATGACTCGACAAACCCAAATCTGTACAGTGACTCAAACATGTAAGGCCACTCTATCTGGTCAAAAGCCTTCTGTGCATCAAGGGATAAGATTGCTGCCCCATTAGCTTTCCCATGATCAGCATACATAGTATTAAGCAGGCGTGTGACATTGGAAAAAGAGAACCTGCCTGGGACAAATTCTGCCTGATCAGGATGAATGATAGATGACAAATGCTTATTGAGCCAGTTAGCCAGCATTTTAGTGATTACCTTTCTATCAAAGTTCTGGAGTGCAATGGGCCTATAGCTGACCGGATCTGTTTCCTCTTTACCCTTCTTTAGAATGAGGGAAATGTTAGCCTCGTACAATGTTTTAGGCAAGGCTTTGTCGTATTAACAAATTAATTAAACTGAATAGAAAACACAATTGATAGAAAACATGAAACAAAATTTGACAGAAGCTGAAGGGCAGCTGATGTGTGACAGCTGTTGTAGTGACACAGCTACCTGATACAGGTAGGAAAGGGAACTCACTAAGACACATCCATGAAACTGGAACATCCTAGGTCAAGATTTGGGCAGAGGGATAGGAATGCAACTTAGAATCTATTGGTACCCTTGGATAATAGCCTATTCCTCTATTATAGTTTCTTGGGGTGTGAACAAAGCCAGAGGGAAAAGGGGCACCCAGCTACTGACAGTGAAACGGAACAGTGAAGGGGACAGTAGGGTTAGGGGCATAGGTACACTGATGTGGAGTGCTGTGTGCCCACTATCTGAATTAAGTCTGTTGAGTACTAAGTTGGGAAGTCCCGTGGTAGCTGTATAAAACCTTGGTCAAGCTACATTTGGTGTTTTGAGTGCAGTTCTGGTTGAAGGAACTCGGCTCATACGGGAGACTGAGGAAGTGATTAATAGGAGGTACAGGGAGATGGAAGGGAAATGGGCAGCCAGTGTAGAGTATGACTGTGACTGTTCCCTCAAGAGTAAGGATAATGTTGGGAGGGACGAGCTGCAGGAGTGGAACCGCAGCAACCTGGTTTCTGGCACTGTGGGTCGGAGGAGGTGAAGAGGACTGAGCAGTGATAGGAGGTTCCATAGTTAGAGGAATAGAAATGAGATTCTGTAGGCGGGATAGAGAAATCTAGATGGTATGTTGCCTCCCAGGTGCCAAGGTCGAGGATGTCTCAGATTGGATCAATGGGAAGGATTGCACTTGAACCTGAGGGAGCAATATCCTCACGGGCAGCTTTGCTGGAGCTTCTCAGGTGGGATCAACTAATTTGGCAGGAGGATGGGAACCAGTCATAGGGCTGAGGATGGGGCAGTTAGTTTACAAACAGAGGCAGTGTGCAGTGAGACTGCTAGCAAGGAGAGCTTGAGGATGGGGCAAGATTACAGGTAATGGAATGAGTTGCAAGGTAAAAGGAGGCCAAAATCAAAACAGATGATCAATACAGGACTGAAGGTGATGGCACACATTATTCCAAATAAGGTAGATGAACTTGCAGCATAGCTATAGATTGGCATGTATCACATTGTAGGCATCACTGACTTGTGGCTGAAAGAAGATTATAGCTGGGAACTTAATGTCCAAGGATACACATTGTATTGAAAGGACAAGCTTGTAGGCCGAGGACGTGGAGGGGGAGTGCTATGTTGGGAAAAAAATTAAATCAAATCATGGGAAAGAAATGACAAAGGTATAGAATCATGGGTAGAGCGAAAAAACTGCAAAGGCCTTTAAAGACCAGCAGAAAGTGACTAAAAAAGTGATAAAGAAAGAAAAGATAGTACACAAAAGTAAGCTAGTCAGTAACATTAAAGAGGACCAAACAAAGTTGATTCAGATATTTTAAGTGTAAAACAGGCGACTGAAGAATTCGGACTGCTGGAAAGTGATGCTGGAGAGGTGGTAATGGGACACAAGGAAATGGCAGACGATCTGATTAAGCATTTTGCATCAGGCTTTACTGTGGAAGGCATTAGTAGCCTGCCAGAACCTAGAGATTTTCAAGCGGCGGAAGTATGTGAAGTTGCCACTTCTAAGGAGAAGGTGCTTGAGAAACTGAAGAGTCTGAAGGAAGACAATTCACCTGGAGAAAGGATCTGCATCCCAGGGCTCTGAAACAGGTGGTTGGAGAGACTGTGGAGGCATTACTGATAATCTTTCAAAAAGCAATGTGTTCTGGCATGGTTCTGGAGGAATGGTAAATCGCAAACGTCATTCCACTCTTCAAGAAGGGAGAGAAAAAGAAGAAAGTAAATTATAGAGCAGCTAGTCTGACATAAGGCGTTGGGAAGATAAAATTTTAAATGGTTGAGTTCTGGAACCATCTTCCACGAAAAAGATTTTTTCGGGTCAATGTTTAATACCTTTTAGTTACCCGGAGTTATTCAGGGATACCGGCAAAGAGCACGTATATACAGTAGAGTTAGTTCACAGATCAGTTAAAATATCATTAAATGGTGAACAACACTGTCAGACTGAATGGGCATTTCCTCCTCCTGTATTTCTATATTAAACTCCTTTAATTGCATCTCCTTATTCAGGCTTTCATCCACCGTTCTTTTTACTCATGTCAGCATTATATTCCTTGAAAACACCTTTGACTGTTAAAAATGTAATAAAAATCCAAGTTAATCTTGCATGCAAGTATACACACAGTGGCTACTTTATTAGGTATATCCTGTACCAAAGAAATGGCTACTGGGTGTATATTTGTGGCTACAATAGTAGCCCGTCCACTTCAAAGTATAACATCTTGTGCATTCAAAGTGCCCTTCTGCACGCCACTATTCTAATGTGTGGTTATTTGAGTTCCTGTCACCTTCCTGTCAGCCTGAAGCAGTCAGGCCCTACTCCTCTGACCTCTCTCATTCTTGAACACAGTATTGCCGCTCACAATAGGTGGCCAAAAGACTTGATCAAAGGGACGGGATTAAAGCAGTTTAATGCTGATCACCCCTTTCACTGCACACTCGGGAGAAAACTGTGAATGAAAATCTCAGGAGATCAGCAGTTTCTGAGATATTTAAACCATTCTGTCCACCAACAACAATCACTCCAAGGTCACTTAAATCACATTTCTTGCCCATTCTGATGTTTAGCTGAACAACCGAACCTCTTGACCATATCTGCATGATTTTATGCAGAGAGTTGCAGCCATATAATTGGCTGATAAGATATTTACTTTAGCCAGCAGATGTGCAGTTCACCTAATAAAGTGGCCACCAAGTGTATTTTTAAAATCAAGCTGATTTCTGTGATCTGGAATATGCTGCATGAAAGGATGATAAAAGTCCACTAAAAATAAAAGTTTGATTAAATCTCTTTAATTCAACCCCATTGCCTCATTTCATCATGTTACCACTATACAAATGAGATGTGAGGAAAAGTTTTCCAAGATTCAAAGCACAGTCATTATGAAAGAATGTATAAATTATACACCTTGAAATTTGCAGGCAGTCACAAAGGAAGAAATTCAAATAACCCAGTAAAAAAGACCAAAAAGCATTATGCAGGGAAAAAGAGAGGGGGAAAAATTACATTGAGCGAACAGAAGAAAATCGAAGCAGTAGGAAAAATAAAAAGCTTATAGCATATTTATCCTTAAAATCAGTTGTCATATAGTGTTGATATGTTTAACTTCAGTAATCAGTTATTTTAATTAGTCATGAAAATTTCTATCCACCTAACATATTCTCATTTCGAGATCAAAAACTCCTTAACTCACTGGCAGAAGGATATCTTAGTCATTTGCTGTTAAAACACTGCATCTATGGTGTATTCAAAATATTAATGAACCTGCTGTACACAGCAATCAGAATAACTCCTCACTTTAAGATACTAAAACACCCCTTTCCCTCATTGTAACACGAAACATAATTTTGCCTCCGCTTACATGCTCACAAAATATAAATTTTACCCAAACAGCACAATACATTCAATATCAATATAAAGTAACAAACTGATATATAAAATTAATGCCTGAAAACTGACCAAGCTTAATTATGGATTCTGAAGAACTGAAAACAAAATGATAACATGTACGCTTTTATGGTTGTTCTGAGAACTTCCAATATTTCCTGTTTTCACAAAAGGGAGTTAAAGGAAATTGTCATGATGTCAAAATGTGCCAATGAAAATCAGCCAATCAATTTTTTGCTTAAGATCACCTTTGAAGTTTTGCTGAAAACGTAAATCAGTTTTACTTGAGTTCTATGATGTACTCCAGTTATCTTCCAGAGGCAAAACCTCCAAGTTGTTGTAAATTCATGGAGAGAAATGTAGTGCCTCATGTAGGCTGGATCAAGGGGGTGGGGTACGATTAATGATACAATCAACCAATATTTGTAAAATATTTTCCATATACACAAGACTACATCAGTCTCCCAATACTAGAGACAACTGAACATTGGAAAAAATGAACTTAGTTAAATGAACCGTGTTTGTTACCTTTCTGTCAGTAAAGCTTCTCTTTGAACAAGTTGTACGAACAGACGTTAGAGAGTTGCTGGGTGATAATAGTTGTTGTCGATCAACAAGGCAGTGAGCAGATGATGTTCCATAATGCGGCATTTGGCTGGCAGAAAGCATTCTTGATCGGTGAATGCTGCTACTGTCATCCTCATCGATACTTCTACAGTACCTGTATTTGGTATTTGTTTTCACATCTGCACAGATTAAGAAAATGAAAAATGGAAAATGATCAGTATTTTGGCATAAACAGGTAATTTTATCATTCCACATTTACAATAGAATATTCAGTTTATGTTCATAAATATTGCAGCTCTCAGTTACCCTTTCTTAAATATATACCAATGGTGAGATTATTTGCTTTTATCTGCTGGATATTGAAATTTCCTCTGCCATAACAAAACCTGTGAGAATCCAGATTTAGTTTCTTGTTTCTCATCTAAATTTCATCCGAAAATGTTACTCTCAATGCTTCAATTGAATAATTGCAAACATACTTCCCATCAGACTGTAAAGACCAGACTGCTGATTAAAGCAATCGTAACACAGACCCCTGTGGAACACCACGAGTCGCCAGCAGCCAACCAGAAAAGGCTCCCTTTATTCCCACTTTGTCTCCTGTCAATCAGCCACTGCTGTATACATGCTAGTGTCACTTTTGAGATGGAAAGCATTCTGCAATCAATAATGGTTTTGGTTCTAAATGGTACTGCCTTACTTCCACAATAACAGAAAAAGTAATTTTTAATGATTTGGTTGGAGCAGTTAAACTTTTAAACAAACTGTCTGCAATTAAGCCCAATGCACTTCATAAAATTGACACTTGTTTTCTCATTGGCCATTTCATTTGCTTTAAACTGCTATTAAATTAGCTTGGTATACAAAATCCAGTTATCTGTTTTGTAATCAAACGTGTCTAGCTTTCCAATGTAGCCATTTCTGTTTTTGTTTATGGTCAGTACTCATTGTTTTTGAACTCATTCGTTTGCTGCCTTTTTTTGAAGTTGACAGTCTATGTGCGTGCTGGGCCATGTTATTTACTCATTGTTCCTCACTTCGCTTTGTCTTTAGTTTGTCTGTCTCGCTGTGCTTCAACTGGTCAGCAGCACTTTGCCTCTTACCTATCAGCCACTGATTTATTTACACCAGGTATCCTTCCTGTAACACCATGGGCTCTGAACTTGTTAAACAGCCTCATGTCTGGCACCTTGTCAAGGGCCTTCTGTAAATCCAAGTACACAACACTACTTTTCTCATTTGTCTATCCTGCTTGCTACTTCTTCAAAGAATTCCAACCGATTTGTCAGGCAAGATTTACCCTTGAGGGAATCATGCTGAATATGGCCAACTTGATCATGTGTCTCCAAGTACCCCAAAAACACATCCTTAAAAATCAACTCAAACATCTTCCCAAGCACTGAGGTCAGACGAACTGCCCCTTAATTTCCTTTCTTCTTCCTCTCTCCACTATCTTCCAGTCTTCCGGAACCATTCCATCATCGAGTGATCATTGAAAGATCATTACTCATGCCTCCACAGACTCTTCAGCCACCTCTTTCAAGAGAACTGGGGTGCAGACCATCAGGTCCAGGTGTCGTACAATATCTACCTTCAGGCCTTCCAGTTTCCCAACACCTTCGCCCTAGTAATGGCAACATCACACATTTCTGACTGCTAACACTCCTAAACTTCCACCATACTACAAGTATCTTCTACAGTGAAGAATGATGCAAAACACTTATTTAGTTTGTCTGCCATTTCCTTGTTCCTCGTTACTAGCTCTCCCGCATTGTTTTCCTGCCGTCCAATATCCACTCACCTCTCTTTTTACAACTTCTGGTATCCTCTTCCATATTACTGGCAAGCTTACTTTCGTATTTCAGCTTTAACTTCTTAATGACTTTTTAGTTGGCTTCTGTTAGTTTTTAAAAGCTTCTCAATCATCTAACTTACCACTAATTTTTAATATATGATGTGCCCTGTCTCTGGCTTTTATGTTGGCTTTGACTTCTCTTGTTAGCCATGTTGCCTTTAGAATACTTCTTCCTCTCTGGGATGTATACTGTATATCCTGTGCTTTCCTAATTGCTTCCAGAAATTACAGCTATTGCTGCTCTACTATCATCCCTGGCAGTATTATTTCACATCAATTTTGACCAACTCCTTTCTTATGCCTCTGTAATTCCCTTTTCTCCACTTTAATACTGATATATTTGATTTTTGCTACTCCTTCTCACATTTCATGGCGAATTTGATCACCTTATCATCACTTTCCCTCAGGGTTCCTTTACCTTCAGCTCTCACATTAATTCTGGTTCATTGCACAACACCCGATCCAGATCAGGTGATCTCTAGTGGGCTTAAACCTGAGCTGCTCTGAAAAGCCAACTCTGAGACATTCTAGAAATTTCCTCCTCTTGGGATCCCGCACCAGCCTGATTTTCCAAATCTGCCTCCATAAAGAAATCTCTCAGGACTATTGTGATTTGCCTTATTGGCATGCATTTTCTATCTCCCATTTTAATTTGTAAATGATATCCTGACTACTAGTTGATGGTCTGTGTATATCTCCTATCAGGGTCTTTTAACCCTTGCACTTCCTTCGCTCTACCCCAACAATTAAACACCTTTTGACGCATTGTCACCTCTTTTTGATGATTTGGTTTCAGTTTTACTGCCTCTGCCTTCAATACAATGTGTATCCTTGGATATTAAGCTCCAGCTATAATTTTCTTTCAGCCAGAACTCAGTGATGTCCACAATGTCACACATGCCAATCTGTAACAATGCTACAAATTCATCTACGTTATTCCGCATACTGCGTGCATTCAAATATAACACCTTCAGTCCTGTATTCATCACCCTTTTCAATTTTGGCTATCTTTTACATTGCATCTCATTCTGTTGACAGCAATTTTGCCTTGTCATTAGCTCCGTCTAGCAAGGAGTCTACACACTGCCTCTGTAAGCCAACTACCTTTCTCTCAGCACTATCATTCCAGTTACCATCCACATGCCAAATTAGTTTGAACCCTCTAGAACAATTGCAGCAAACCTGCCCGCAGGATATTGGTCCCCCTTGGGTTCAAGTGTAACCCGTGCCTATTGTGCACGTCGAAACTTCGCCAGAAGTGTTCCCAATAATCCAAAAGTCTGAAGCCTTGCCCCCAACAGCAATTTCTCAGCCTCGCATTTACCTGCTGAACCGTCATAGTCTTCTGCTCACTGGTATATGAGACAGGCAGCGATCCAGAGATTACTGCCCTGGAGGTCCTCTTTTTTGCATTCTACCTCAGTCCCCAAAATCTCTCTTCAGGACCTCCTCACCTTGTCAACCCATGTCATTGGTGCCAATGTATACCAAGACTTATGTAATCTATGTAACCTATAGATTATAATAATCACATTATAATTTGAGTGCTATATTCAATTTACAGTGAATAACTCAGAATCTAAGAAATATGATCTGTTGCCTGCAGTTTTGTTAAGGTACAATCTGTCATCAATACGGATAATCTTGCTTGTTGAGAGTCCATATGGTATTCAGCAAGGACCTGCAAGGTACCATGCCAACATAATCTGGTCACAAGAGCTGCAAGACAAAGTCTGCCTAAGAAACATCTTAGAAAACCTTTGACTGTCAAAGTTGTGAATGGAAATTTTAAGAAATGGGAGCTGCAATCAGTCATTTGATACTTCAAGCCTCCTCTTCTACCTAGTAAACCATTTCCTGCTTTATTCCCATTTCTTCTGGTTTCCTTGATATCTAGAAATCTATGAATTTTGAATGAACCAAGGAGTGAGGCACCAGGGTTCTCTCAGATAGACAATTCTGAAAATTCATCCTCCTTCATGAGAAGAATTCTTCTCTCATCTGCTCTTAAATGCCCTATCGTTTATTCTGAGATTCTAACCCCCGATTCTAAACTCCTCAACAAGATGGGATTGCTTGCATCTTTGCATCCAGCTGGTAGACAGAAGATTATTGCTTTACTATTGTCACTGAGGTACCCAGAAAAAAATGTTTTGCAAGCCATCCAGACAGATAATTTCATCACATCAGTATATTGAAATAAAAGAAAGAGTTAAACAATAATGGAATACAGAGACAGTGCAGTGCAGGGTGACAATAAGGTACAAGGCCAAAATGAAGTAGATTGTGAGGTCGAGAGCCCATCATATTGTACTGGGGGGCATTCAACATGGGATAGAAGCTGTCCTTGAGCCTGGTGACTATATGCTTTCTGGTTTCTGTACCTTCTGTACTGTCGGAGGAAATAGAAGAAAAAATGTCCACGGTGGGTGGGCCCTTTGATCAAATCAAATCAGTTTCGTTTGTTTGGCCCCGAGAGGCCGCTGCTTTCCAAACATGCCACCATCTTATGTTATCTACTTTATCCAGGCATCTTTACCGAATACAGTTGATTCAATCACTCTGCATACAGCAAAACCACCATCCCAGGTAGCAGTCCAGAGAATCATATACCTCATTCCCTCAAGGGCAAGTTCATTCATTGATGGTTAAAGTGACTAAAACCATAAAGGTATAAACCACTTTTCTTATTGAAACTCTTCTGAAAATGTCAATACACTGAATCATCTTCTTCTCCCTGGTCTATTCTGCTGGCAATATACTCCAGTCAAAGATGATTTTCTTCTCAATATTCCATGTTTATTATTCTTTTCAAAATATTGTTCCTGCATTTGTCATCACTAATTCCATCTCTTTCCTTACAAACGAGACTGATAATTCAGAAACATTAAAAAAATGTTACATATCGCATGAACAATTAAAACACTGAAAATGATGTCCCTATCAAAATGAACATATTTAAATAAATAAATGGATTTCCTCAAATCAAATTATAAATAAAATGTACAATTCAACCTGTGCTTTCCATTCTTCTTGGCAGCCATAAAACTTCCATTTGATACCCTGTGCTTCTTTAATACTGGCATAGATTTCCCAATTGACTGACCAGAATTTCGAGCAAGTTCCTGTTCCACGAACTGCCCATATTTCTCAACAAATTCGCCCAAGTAATTCACAAAAAGTGAGTTCATTATACAGCAAGATCTGAAGCAGTCAGGTTTGATGATCAAATGTGAATCACATCACTTACCACTTTGATTATTAGGTACTCCATCCCACTTGCACATTTGTACTCGAGTTACGTAATTCTGCTCATCTGTGTCATAACTGAAGACCTTCCTCATCTGCTGACTGAAATTAATAGCGAGACCGGAAGCTAAATGGGCTTCATTATAATATCAAATGTAATAGACATTCATACAAAAGCAAAATACAAGGGATGAAATAAAAAATAGAAAATTCTGCAACTACACAGTTTAGTAGCATTGGCAGAGGATTGCTTGCTTCACACTTCTCTACAATTAATCCTTCACCAATGTCATTATCAAACTATCAGTGGATTCAAATACAACTTCTGCGATTCATAAAGTTAAAATATTAAATAAAAACAGAGAACATTAATATAAATACCTTATTCATCCAGCTACATTCTTCAATAAATGTATATTATAGGAAAAGAACTATTATCTGACCTCTCTTCCCTTTTATCTACTTCTGATGTCTCATATTGTTCTTGAGAAATGAAGTCAAATTTGTCGGGATTTCTCTCAGCTGCACGGACAGGTCTGAGATCTGCTGATGACAAACCATTATTTAGATACGGCAATTAATAAAAATGTAACATAACGCATCAGCACTTGAAAGGACTGACTGTTAATTAGTCCATCAAATAAAATATTCTGAGGAATTATCAGTGATGCGACATATAGACCCATTTGACTAACAATTAGTACATCAGCAAATTATCAGCTGTGTACAACTTGGCAATATGCAAGAGCTGCTTCAGTTAATTCAGCGGGATGTTGGGCAGGTATTTATCTTTGACCTTAAAGAATGAACAAGATCACTTATCGACATACAATTTACCGACTAAACTGTGAAAGAATAAATTAAATATATTGTAGAAAGCTTGGTAATGTTTCACCCACTCCTCATTCGGCGTATCTCGCAGATACTCTAAAACATGAGAGTAGATTCTTCCAGAGGTCACAGTCATAGTTACTCCATTGTTCCATATTAACAAACTCAAAAAGGAAGCACCTCCAGTAAAACTCCAATTGTCCACCACACTTGGTCCTCTGTTGATCCCAGACTAACTGAATTTCTGGGTATCTTTTCTCAAGTGTGACCACCATGCAGATCATGCTCTCTTCTTGCTGCTTGAAATACAGAAACCTGAAATCCCACATCCCAGGGTTCAGGAACAGCTACTTTCCTACAACCATTAGCTGCTTGAACTGTCCTGCAATACCCTAATCCTACCTCAGCAATTGAACAATTGACCATCTCTTGCACTACCATTGATGTGTGTCTGATTGTATGAAACAGCACATGTAAAATAAATCAGTCACTTTCTTCACTATCTATATAAATTACACTCAGTTGCTACTGAATGTCTGTTCATGGCCTTTGCTGCTGTTGCACATCGAATTCAATTGAATGATCTTTATTGCCATTATACATAAGTACAATGAAACTCTGTTTGGTTTCCTCTCAGGCAATTAAATAAAGCGGTAGATAAAAACAAGACAGTAACAGAAAAACAATATTAAATAGATAAGTAACAGAAAATAAGTTGCAGCAGCACCAGAATATCACAGTAATAAACAAAGTGCCATTAGCGCAAGTATTTGAGTCCTTGTGTGTGCATGTGTGTGCTCACAGTTTCAGTCATTGTTCTGTGGGAGTGGTGTGATGGAGGCCACGGCTCTGGGATAGAAGCTGTCCCTCAGTCTATTTGTTATGGCTTTTAGTGTCCTGAACCTTTTGCTGGACGGCAGCGGATCAAACAGGGAGTGGCCGGGGTGTGTGGTGTCTCTGGTTATGCTGATTGCTTTCCTCCTGAGTCTGCTGGAATAGATGGTGTCCAGTCCTGGGAGCTCCATCCTGACAATTCGCTAGGCCGCCTTCACCACGCGATGCAGGTCTTGTCGCTCAGCGGCTGTGCAGCTGGCATACCACACTGTGGTGCTGTTAGTCAGGATGGTTTCAATTGTGCTTCTGGAGAAGTTAAGCAACAGTTTTTGTGGCAGCTTTCTGAGGAAGAAGAGTCTTTGTTGTGCCTTTATTACAAGCAGCAAGGTGTTGGTGGTCCATGTCAGCTGTTTAAAAAACATTTTAGGTTTTCCACACTTTCCACTACCTCTCCCCTTTTATGGAGGGGGGTGTGTACCCTGTCCTTTGATCTCCTGAAGTCAATGATCATCTCTTTTGTTTTAGAAGTGTTAAGGACCAGGTCGTTGTCCTTACACCACTCTGTCAGATGATCCACCTCAACCCTGTAGGTTGTTTCATCCTCATCCGAGATTAGGCCAAACACTGTGGTATCGTCTGCAAATTTAATGATGGAGTTGGAGGTGTGGATGAAGGCGCAGTCATGTGTGAAGAGTGTGTAGAGCATAGGGCTCAGCAGACAGGGTGCCTATTTTTAAGATGAGGGTGGTGGAGGTGTGCTTACCAATTCTGACTTGCTGCGGTCGGTCTGTGAGAAAGTCCATGACCCATGAACACAGGGAGGAACCAAGGCCAAGAGTGTTCAGTTTGCTGACCAGTTTATGGGGGATGACTGTGTTAAATGCAGAACTGAAGTCCATAAGTAACATCCTCACTTAAGTGTTCGGTTCCTCTAAGTGAGTCAGAGCAACATGGAGGGCTGTTGTGATTGCATCCTCCATGGAGCAGTTTGCCCAGTAGGCAAACTGGTGTTTGTCCAGATCAGGTGGGATTATAGCCCTAATGTGTGAGAGCACAAATCTCTCAAAGCACTTCATGGCTATGGGTGTCAGCGCTATAGGGCGATAGTCATTAGGCACTTCACAGCTGATTTTTTGGGCACTGGGATGATGGTGGATCCACTTTAAGGTTAAACTTATTGTGTATTCGGAGATGCTCTTCTGCATACCACTGTTGTAACGTGTTGTTATTTGAGTTTCTGTTGCACTTCTCTCAGCTTGAACTAGTTGGGCCAATCCCCCTTGGACATCTCTCATTTACCAGATATCTGCGCACTGAACTCTTCCTCACTGGAAATTTTTTGTTTTTCCACACAATTCTCTGTAAACTTTGAACATCTCTGCCATCTTCACCTTAACAGTGATGAAGTTTCTCTTGTCCTCACCTACCTCACAATCATCCTCCGTATCCAACATGTCACAGTCCACAACTAACGCCTCTCCAAAAGCACGCTACTACTTTTTAGCAACTTTCCACTCCCAATTCCTCACAGGGATCACGTACTCCGCAATTTCCTTGTTCATTCATCCCTCCCCACTGATCTCCGAAGTGTTACACCTCCCCTGTTCCCCTACTCCCTTCTCCTCCATTCAGGGTCCCAAACAGTCCTTCCAGATGAGGCAATATTTAACCAGTGAATATGCTGGAGTCATCTATTGTGTCTGGTACTCCTAATGCAGCCTCCTCTATATGTCTACTTCTGATGTCTCATATTGTACTTGTGAAATTAAGTCAAATTTGGCAGGATTTCCCTCAGTTCCACTGATAGGTCTGCAATCTGTTGATGACAAACCATTATTGAGATATTGCAATTAATAAAAACGCAACATACCACATCAACACTTGAAAGGACTGACTTAATTAGTCCATCAAATAAAATATTCTGAGGAATTATCAGCGATGCAACAAATAGACCTACTTGACTAACAATTTATACATCATCACATTATCAGCTGTGTTTGATTTGACAATATGCAACAGCTGCTTCAGTTAATTCAGCAAGATGTTGGGCAGTTATTTAACTTTGACCTTAAAGAATGAATGACTTCACTTACTGACATATGATTTACCGGCTAAAGTGTAGAAGAATAATTTAACATAGAAACACAGAAAACCTATTGCACAAAACAGGACCTTCGGCCCACAAAGTTGTGCCAAACATGTCACTACCTTGGAAATTACTAGGCTTACCTATAAGCCCTCTATTTCTCTAAGATCCATGTACCTATCCAAAAGTCTCTTAAAAGACCCTATCGTATCCACCACCACCATTGCAAGCAGACCATGCCATGCACTCACCACTCTCTGAGAAAGAAGCTTATCCCCGACATCTCCTCTGAACCTACTCCCCAGCACCTTAAACCTGTGCCCTCTTGTGACAACCTTTTCAACCGTGGGAAAAAGCCTCTGACTATCTACATGATCAATGCCTCTCATCATCTTATACACCTCTATCAGGTCACCTCTCATCCTCCGTCACTCCAAGGAGAAAAGGCCGAGTTCACTCAACCTATTCTCATAAGGCATGCTCCTCAATCCAGGCAACATCCTTGTAAATTTCCTCTGCACCCTTTCAATGGCTTCCTCATCCTTCCCATACTGAGGTGACCAGAACTGAGCACAATACTCCAGGTGGGGTCTGACCAGATTCCTATATAGCTGCAACATTACCTCTCGGCTCCTAAATTCAATTCCACGATTAGAAACCATAGAAAAACTACAGCACAGAAACAGGCCTTTTGGCCCTTCTTGGCTGTGCTGAACCATTTTCTGTCTAGTCCCACTGACCTGCACACGGACCATATCCCTCCATACACCTCCCATCCATGTATCTATCCAATTTATTCTTAAATGTTAAAAAAGA
Organism: Mobula birostris; assembly: GCF_030028105.1. Taxonomy (NCBI): domain Eukaryota; kingdom Metazoa; phylum Chordata; class Chondrichthyes; order Myliobatiformes; family Myliobatidae; genus Mobula; species Mobula birostris. Next base: position 525,574 of record NW_027274040.1, on the reverse strand, counting down.
ACCCGCATTTACCACCTCATCTGGCAGCTCATTCCATACTCCCACCACTCTCTGTGTGAAGAAGCCCCTCCTAATGTTCCCTTTAAACTTTTCTCCCCTCACCCTTAACCCATGTCCTCTGGTTTTTTTCTCCCTTTGCCTCAGTGGAAAAAGTCTGCTTGCATTTACTCTATCTACCCCCATCATAATTTTATATACCTCTATCAAATCTCCCCTCATTCTTCTACGCTGCAGGGAATAAAGTCCTAACCTATTCAACCTTTCTCTGTAATTCAGTTTCTCAAGTCCTGGCAACATCCTTGTAAACCTTCTCTGCACTCTTTCAACCTTATTTATATTGATGAAGGCCAATACACCGTACGCCTTGTTAACCACAGAAAGTTTAGTGAAGTTTCTCTCCCTCCTCATTCAGGATATCAGGCAGATACTGTATAAAACATGAGAGTAAAATGACTCAGGATAATTTGGAATATAAAGAAACAATTTTAAGGGTGACTCCCTGATTTGAAAAACACAATGCAGAGCTGAAGTTGCTTAAGCTGATCGAACAACATATTGAACAGATTTCCATAGCTTTAAACAATGTCTTCCTACCCATTCCCACTCCATTCTCTAATGCAACTTTAACCATTGCATATCCACATAAAAACAATGCATTTAAATGTCATTTGGAGGGAGATACAGAAAATAAACCTTAAGAAACAAACATTGTGCAGATTGTGCATCAGTTGTTTTAATCGTTTTGCATATCCAAACTCCAGTTGTCCACCACACTGGGCTTTTGGTGGTGCCAGACTAACTGAATTTCTGGGCATCTTTTCTCAAGTCTGACCACCATGCAGATCATGCTCTCTTCTTGCCGCTTTAAATACAGAAACCTGAAATCCCACATCCCAAGTTCAGGAAGAGCTACTTTCCTACAACCATTAGCTGCTTGAACTGTCCTGCAATACCCTAATCCTACCTCAGCAATTGAACAATTGATAATCTCTTGCACTACCATTGATGTGTGTCTGATTGTGTGAAACAGGACATGTAAAATAAATGCAACACACACATAAAATGCTGGTGAACGCAGCAGGCCAAGCAGCCACTATAGGAAGAGATACAGTTGATGTTTTGGGCCGAGACCCTTCGTCAGGACTAACTGAAAGAAGAGATAGTAAGAGATTTGAAAGTGGGAAGGGGAGGGGGAGATCTGAAATGATAGAAGACAGAAGAGGAGGGATAGAGCTAAGAGCTGGAAAGTTGATTGGCAAAAGGGATACGAGGCTGGAGAAGGAAGAGGATCATGGGACAGGAGGCCTAGGGAGAAAGAAAGGGGGAGCCATGGGGGATTCTAGGGATCATATTTCTGATGTCTCATATTATATTGTATAAAATACTGGCCAGTACACAAAATAATAGACAATGGCGTTTTAATTCGCTGTTGCTTCAGGACTCGGATTTTGTTAACTTTATGAATGAACAGATTGATCTCTTTTTTACAATCAACTATACAGAAGATATTTCTATGAACATCCTTTGGGATACTTTTAAAGCTTATATTCGTGGTCAGATCATCTCGTATTCTGCTGCTTTGAGGAAGAGGTTGAAGGACGAGGAGTTGGTTATTGTGGACAAGATTAAGGAAATTGATAAGAAATATGCTACAGCTCCCTCTGAGAAGTTGTATAAACAAAGAACCGAACTTCAAATGGAACACAGTTTATTACTTTCGTCCTCGATTGCAAATCAATTAATGAAAACAAGAAGCAAATTTTTATATACATAGTGACAAAGTTGGTAAACTGTTGGCTAATCAGTTGAAGACTAACTATACTAAATTTCAAATTAATCAGATTTATAATCAAAAAGATCAACTGATATTTGATTAAGCTGAGATTAATCAATCCTTTTTTGATTTTTATTCCTCCTTATATCAATCAGAGTTTCCACGAGACTCTAAATATATGTATGACTTTTTAGATAACCTAGATTTCCCTAAGATTTCACATTATATATTTTCTATGCTAGACACTTCCTTTACCACTGATGAGATTAAGAATGTTATTTTCTCTATGAACCCGGGGAAAGCTCCTGGTCCTGATGGGTTTACCGTGGAATTTTATAAATTTTTTGCACCTTCATTAATCCCTTGGTTATTCAGGGTTCTGGAGGCCTCATTAAAACTTGGTAAACTTCCCGAACCCTTCTATAGAGATCTCTTTAATATTAAAGAAGGATAAAGATCCTGCTCAATGCGCACCTTATAGACCAATATCCTTATTAAATGTTGACTCTAAAATTTTTTCTAAATTATTAGCAAACAGATTAGAAAAAGCACTTCCTTATATTATTTCAGAAGACCGAATGGGTTTTATTAAAGGTCATTACTCTTTTTATAATATTCGTACACTGTTAAGCATTGTCTATACCCCTTCACAAAATGATCCTGAGTGCATCATTTCCTTAGACGCTGAAAAAGCCTTCGACAGAGTCGAATGGCCTTACTTATTTAAGGTGCTTGAAATGTTTAATTTCAGCCTGAAACTTATATCCTGGATCAAACTGTTATATCATTCTTCTATGGCCTCAGTTCGTACTAACTCTTTAAACTCACCTTTTTTCCCTCTTTTTTGAGGTAATAGACAAGGTTGTCCTCTTAGTCCTTTATTATTTGATATTGCATTAGAACCTCTTGCAACTGCCATTCGAGAATCTCCAAATATTATTGGGATAACTCGGGGTTTAAAGTCCCATAAAGTATCACTCTATGCTGATGACTTACTTTTATATATTTCTAATCCTCAAAAATCTATCCCTGCTGCTTTAGATTTATTAGCACAATTTAGTCTTTTTTCAGGTTGTAAGTTAAATCTCAGTAAGAGTGAACTTTTCCCGATTAATAAGCAAGTTCCCTTATATCAGAATCTTCCGTTTAAATTGGTTAATAATTTTTCATACCTTGGGATTAAAATTACCTGTAAACATAAAGATTTATTTAAGACTAATTTCCTACCCTTAATTGATCACATTGCTCAACTTTCATTTAAATGATCTCCATTTTATTTAACTTTGATTGGTCGTATTAATGCTGTTAAGATGTTTATTCTGCTAAAAATTTTTATATGTATTTCAGGCACTAATCGATTTTTGTTCCAAAATCCTTTTTTGACAAAGTTGACTCTAAAATTTCTTCATTTATTTGGCAAAATAAAAACCCGAGATTGGGTAAAATACATCTACAGAAAGCTAAGAGAGATGGAGGTTTGGCATTCCCTAACCTTAGATTCTATTATTGGGCAATTAATATTCGACACATGAAATTTTGGTTACTTGATCAAGATACACTATCCATTCCTAAATGGGTAACATTGGAATTACAATCTGCTCAAGGTTATGCACTTGGCTCTATTTTAGGTTCTTCTCTTCCTCTTGATTTGAAACGCCACAAACAGGTTCGTAACCTGATAGTTAAATATACCTTACATATTTGGTTTCAATTCCGAAAATTTTTCGATCTTAATCAACTTGGGCTTGTGATTCCTATTTTAGGCAACATATTCTTTCCCCCCTCTTCCACGGACTGTGCCTTTCAAATTTGGAAGACTAATGGTATTTCACGGTTTTTGGATTTATTTTTAGATGGTTCCCTTATGTCTTTGGAACAATTATCTAACAGATATAACTTACCAAGAATACATTTTTTTAGATATCTCCAAGTTAGAAATTTCCTAAGTACTATACTCTCTTCCTTTCTGACGTTACTTCCTACATATATTTTAGATACTATAATTAACCTTAATCCATGTCAGGAAGGTGTAACGGCTATTATTTATAATACTATTATGAAACTTAGGAAAACTCCATTCGATAAGATTAGGTCAGATTGGGAAAAGGAATTGGGCTTTATTATTTCAGCGGATGACTGGGCGCATATTTTACAACTAGTCAATACTTCCTCTGTCTGTTCTAAACACTCCCTAATTCAATTTAAAGTTGTCCATAGAGCACATATGTCTAAAGATAAATTAGCTCATTTTTATTCTCATATTAATCCTCTTTGTGACAGATGTCAGGGGGAGATAGCCTCCTTAACTCATATGTTTTGGTCCTGTCCTACTTTGGAAACTTTTTGGAAAGACATTTTTAATATTATTTCGAAGGTATTGAATATAGATATTTCTCCCCATCCTATTACTGCTATCTTTGCATTACCTAAAATTCCCAGTAATCTATCTCCTTCAGCCCGTAGAATGATTGCATTTCTTACTTTAATGGCGAAAAGATGTATTTTACAACATTGGAAGGAGATTAATGCTCCAACTACATTCTTTTGGTTTTCCCAGACGATACTATGTTTAAATTTGGAGAAAATTTGAAGTAATCTTTATGATTCTTCAGTTAAATTTGAACAGACCTGGAGACCTTTTATTCAACATTTTAATTTAATGTAACTTCTTTTCTCTCTCTGTCCATATTTACACTCCCATCTTGCTTTTTAACGGAGATCGGGTTTGAGGACGTAATTGTTTGAAGTTGTTTAACTCTACTTGATACCTAGTTAGCCCATTGCTTTGCTTTGCTTATTAGATTAGTTGCACGGTGGGGTTTTTTTTGGGGTTTTTTCCCCTTTTCCTTATTGACATGTTTGAAAATTAGTATACTATTATATTATCTGGTTATTTTATATCTAAACTGCACTGTTTGTACTAACTTCTTTTTGTGTATTAATATCTCTTGGAAAGTTATATTGCAACAGTGTATTAGTGCCTACATGGTTTACTTTTTGTGTACTAATTCAATAAAAAGATTTAAAAAGAAAGAAAGAACAATTGACAATCTCTTGCACTACCACTGATGTGTGTCTGATTGTGTGAAACAGGACATGTAAAATAAATGCAACACACACATAAAATGCTGGTGAACGCAGCAGGCCAGGCAGCTACTACAGGAAGAGGTACAGTTGATGTTTTGGGCCGAGACCCTTCGTCAGGACTAACTGAAAGAAGAGATAGTAAGAGATTTGAAAGTGGGAAGGGGAGGGGGCGATCTGAAATGATAGAAGACAAAAGAGGAGGGATAGAGCTGAGCTGGAAAGTTGATTGGCAAAAGGGATACGAGGCTGGAGAAGGGAGAGGATCATGAGACAGGAGGCCTAGGGAGAAAGAAAGGGGGAGGGAAGCCCAGAGGATGAGCAAGAAGTATAGTGAGAGGGACAGAGGGAGAAAAATGAGAGAAAAAAAAAAAAATAAATAGATAGATAGTGGATGGGGTACGAAGGGGAGATGGGGCATTAACAGAAGTTAGAGAAGTCAATATTCATGCCATCAGGTTGAGGCTACCCAAATGGAATATAGGGTGTTGTTCTTCCAACCTGAGTGTGGCTTCATCTTTACAGTAGAGGAGGCTGTGGATAGACATGTCAGAATGGGAATGGGATGTGGAATTAAAATGTGTGGCCACTGGGAGATCCTGCTTTCTGTGGCGGACAGAGCATAGGTGTTCAGCGAAACGGTCTCCCAGCCTGTGTCGGGTCTCACCAATATATTGAAGGCCGCATCGGGAGCACCGGATGCAGTATATCACCCCAGCCGACTCACAAGTGAAGTGTCGCCTCACCTGGAAGGACTGTTTGGGGCCCTGTATGGTGGTGAGGGAGGAAGTGTAAGGGCATGAGTAGCACTTGTTCCGCTTACAAGGATAAGTACCGGGAGGGAGATCAGTGGGGAGAGATGGGGGGACGAATGGACAAGGGAGTCGCATAGGGAGCGATCCCTGCGGAAAGCGGGGGGGGGGGGGGAGGGAAAGATGTGCTTAGTGGTGGGATACCGTTGGAGGTGACGGAAGTTACGGAGAATAATATGTTGGACCCGGAGGCTGGTGGGGTGGTAGGTGAGGACAAGGGGAACCCTATTCCTAGTGTGGTGGCAGGAGGATGGAGTGAGAGCAGATGTGCATGAAATGGGGGAGATGCGTTTGAGAGCAGAGTTGATGGTGGAGGAAGGGAAGCCCCTTTCTTTAAAAAAGGAGGGCATTTCCCTTGTCCTGGAATGAAAAGCCTCATCCTGAGAGCAGACGCGGCGGAGACGGAGGAATTGCGAAAAAGGGGATGGCATTTTTGCAAGAGACAGGGTGAGAAGAGGAATAGTCCAGATAGCTGTGAGAGTCCGTGGGCTTATAGTAGACATCAGTAGATAAGCTGTCTCTACAGATAAAGACAGAAAGATCAAGAAAGGGGAGGGAGATGTCGGAAATGGACCAGGTAAACTTAAGGGCAGGGTGAAAGTTGAAGGCAAAGTTAATGAAGCCAACGAGCTCAGCATGTGTGCAGGAAGCAGCACCAATGCAGTTGTCGATGTAGCAGAGGAAAAGTGGGGGACAGATACCAGTATAGGCTTGGAACATGGATTGTTCCACAAAGCTAACAAAAAGGCAGGCATAGCTGGGACCCATACGGGTGCCCATGGCTACACCTTTAGTTTGGAGGAAGTGGGAGGAGCCAAAGGAGAAATTATTAAGAGTAAGGACTAATTCCGCTAGAAGGAGCAGAGTGGTGGTAGAGGGGAACTGATTAGGTCTGGAATCCAAAAAGAAGCGGAGAGCCTTGAGACCTTCCTGGTGGGGGATGGAGGTATATAGGGACTGGACATCCATGGTGAAAATAAAGCGGTGGAGGCCAGGGAACTTAAAATCATCAACAAAATTCAGAGCGTGAGAAGTGTCACGAACATCGGTAGGAAGGGATTGAACAAGGGGGAATAAAACAGTGTCGAGGGATGCAGAAACGAGTTCGGTGGGGCAGGAGCAAGCTGAGACAATAGGTCTACCTGGACAGGCAGGTTTGCAAATCTTGGGTAGGAGGTAGAAACAGGAAGTGCAGGGTGTGGGAACTATAAAGTTGGTAGCAGTAGATGGAAGATCACCTGAGCAGATAAAGTTGGTGATGGTGTGGGAGACAATGGCCTGGTGCTCCTTAGTGGGGTCATGATTGAGGGGTAAATAAGAGGAGGTATCTGTGAGTTGTCGTTATGCCTCGGCAAGGTAGAGGTTAGTACGCCAGACTACAATAGCAGCCCCCTTATTGGCGGGTTTTACAGCAAGGTTAGGATTAGTGCAGAGGGAGTGGCGAGCCGAGCGTTCGGAAGGAGTAAGATTAGAATTGGAACAAGGTGTGGTGAAGTCAAGATGGTTGATGTCCCATCAGCAGTTAGCAATAAAGAGATCCAGAGCAGGCAGAAGACCAGAGCGGGGAGTCCATGAAGAGGAGGAGGGTTGAAGATGGGAGAAGAGGTCATCGGTGGGGGTGGAAGAGTCCTTACTGAAGAAGTGGGCTCGATGACGGAGCCAGCAGAAGAAGAGTTCAGCGTCATGGCGAACGCGGAACTCGCTGAGGTGTGGGCGAAGTGGGACAAAGGTGAGGCCCTTACCGAGGACAGAGTGCTCTGCCTAAGAGAGTTAAAGGTTGGAGGGGATGGTAAAGACCCGGCACAGATGAGAAGTGGGATCAGAGGGGGGAGGGGGAGGGAGGCTGGTAGTGTCAGTGGAGAGGGGAGGGTTGGGGTGGGAGGAAGAAAGAGCCTCCAAGGGCCCAGGAGTAAAAGATGGGATGTGAGGGAGACGGGGTTGCAGAGTGGTGGTGGGGGAAGGGAAGACAGGAGTCACAACCTGTGAGTTGGCTGGGGTGATATACCACGTCCAGTGCTCCCGATGCGGCCTTCTATATATTGGCGAGACCCGACGCAGACTGGGAGATCGTTTCGCTGAACACCTACGCTCTGTCCACCAGAGAAAGCAGGATCTCCCAGTGGCCACACATTTTAATTCCACGTCCCATTCCCATTCTGATATGTCTATCCATGGCCTCCTCTACTGTAAAGATGAAGCCACACTCAGGTTGGAGGAACAACACCTTATATTCTGTCTGGGTAGCCTCCAACCTGATGGCATGAACATCGACTTCTCTAACTTCCGCTAATGCCCCACCTCCCCCTTGTACCCCATCCGTTATTTATTTATTATTATCTTTTGAAAAAAATTTTTTTGCTCTCTTTTTTCTCTCTCTTTCCCTCTCACTAAACTCCTTGCCCATCCTCTGGACTTCCCTCCCACTTTCTTTCTCCCTAGGCCTCCCATCCCATGATCCTCTCCATTTTCTAGTCTCGTATCCATTTTGCCAATCAAGTTTCTAGCTCTTGGCTCCATCCCTCCCCCTCCTGTCTTCTCCTATCATTTCAGATCTCCCACTGCCCCTCCCACTTTCAAATCTCTTACTATCTCTTCTTTCAGTTAGTCCTGACGAAGGGTCTCAGCCCGAAATGTCAACTGTACCTCTTCCTACAGATGCTGCCTAACCTGCTGCGTTCACCAGCATGTTTTGTGTGTTGCTTGAAGTTCCAGCATCTGCAGATTTCCTTGTGTTTGCATATGTAAAATAAATCAGTCACTTTCTTCACTATCTGTATAAATTACAATCAGTCGCTACTGAATTACTTTATGAATTACAATCAGTCGTAATGGCCTTTAGCTGATATAGCACATCCATTTCAAGATTCAACTTATTGTGCATTTAGAGATGCCCTTCTGCATACCACTATTGTAACGTGTTGTAACTTGAGTTTCTGTAGCACTTTTGTCAGCTTAAACTAGTTGGGCAATCCCACTCGGACCTCTCTCATTTACAACACGTTCTTGCGCACTGAACTCTTGCTCACTGATATTTTTTGTTTTTCCACACAATTCCCTGTAAACTCTCAACATCTCTTCCCATCTCCACCTTAACAGTGATGAGGTTTCACTTATCCACACCTACCACACAATAATCCTCCATATCCAACACGTTACACTCCACAATTAATGCCTCTCCAAAAGCATGCTACCACAAACAGTGTTTTACCAACTTCCCACCCCTGATTTTTCACAGTGATCACGTACTCCGCGACTTCCTTGTTCGTTCATCCCTCCCCACTGATCTCTGAAGTGCTACATCTCCCCTGTTCCCGTCCTCCCTTCTCCTCCATTCAGGTTCACTCACAGTCCTTCCAGATGAGGCAATATTTAACCAGTGAATATGCTGGAGTCATCTATTGTGTATCTACTCCTGATGCAGCCTCCTCGATATTATACATGACCACAGTATGTGTGCTTGCAACAGTGTGTGTCCAACAGAGTGATCAGCAGCACTGGGGCTCCACAGGGGACGGTCTTGTCTCCCTTCCTCTTCACCATTTACATCTTGGACTTCAACTACTGCACAGAGTCTTGTCATCTTCAGAAATTTTCTGATGACTGTGCCATAGTTGGACGTATCAGCAAGGGAGATGAGGCTGAGTACAGGGCTACGGTAGGAAACTTTGTCACATGGTGTGAGCAGAATTATCTGCAGCTTAATGTGAAAAAGACTAAGGAGCTGGTGGTAGACCTGAGGACAGCTAAAGTACTGCTGACCCCTGTTTCCATCCAGGGGGTCAGTGTGGACATGGTGGAGGATTACAAGTACTTGGGGATACGAATTGACAATAAACTGGACTGGTCAAAGAACACTGAGGCTGTCTACAAGAAGGGTCAGAGCCATCTATATTTCCTGAGGAGACTGAGGTCCTTTAACATCTGCCGGACGATGCTGAGGATGTTCTATTAGTCTGTGGTGGCCATTGCTATCATGTTTGCTGTTGTGTGCTGGGGCAGCAGGCTGAGGGTAGCAGACACCAACAGAATCAACAAACTCATTCGTAAGGCCAGTGATTTTGTGGGGATGGAACTGGACTCTCTGACAGTGGTGTCTGAAAAGAGGATGCTGTCCAAGTTGCATGCCATCTTGGACAATGTCTCCCATCCACTACATAATGTACTGGTTGGGCACAGGAGTACATTCAGCCAGAGACTCATTCCACCGAGATGCAACACAGAGCGTCATAGGAAGTCATTCCTGCCTGTGGCCATCAAACTTTACAACCCCTCCCTTGGAGGGTCAGACACCCTGAGCCAATAGGTTGGTCCTGGACTTATTTCCTGGCATAATTTCCATATTACTATTACTATTTATTATTTATGGTGCAACTGTAACGAAAACCAATTTCCCCCGGGATCAATAAAGTATGACTATGACTATTTCTGAGACTGATCGGAAACTGGGGACAGCTTCGTCATCCACCTCTGCTCCGTCTGCTGATAGTGGTATTTCACAGTGGCGAAGCATTTTAATTCTGATTCATATTCCATTCCAACGTGTTGCTCCATGGCTTCCCCTTGTGCCAAGAGGAGACCACACTCAGGGTCGTGCACTAACACCTTATATTCTGTCTGGGTGACCTCCATATGGGAACTGCCCATGTTTCTCAACAAATTCGCCCAAGTATTTCACAAAATGCGAATTCATTATACAGCAAGATCTGAGGCAGTCAGGTTTGATGATCAAATGTGAATCGCTTCACTTACCACTTTGATTATTCGTTGCTCCATCCCACTTGCACATCTGTGATCCATTCATGTAATTCTGCTCATCTGTGTCATAACCAAAGACCTTCTTCATCTGCTGACTGAAATTAACAGCGAGACCGGAAGCTAAATAGGCTTCATTATAATATCAAATGCAATAAACATTCATACAAAAGCAAATTACAGGGGATGGAATAAAATATAGAAAATTATGCAACAACACAGTTTAGATAGCATTGGCAGAGGATTGTAAACACAAAATAATCAGCAGATGCTGGGGTAAAAGCAACACTCACAACACGCTGGAGGAACTCAGCAGGTTAGGCAGCATCCATGGAAAAGATCGGTTGACGTTTCGGGCCGGAACCCTTCGTCAGGACTGTAGAGGGAAGGGGCAGAGGCCCTATAAAGAAGGTGGGGGGAAGGTGGGAAGGAGAAGGCTGGTAGGTTCCAGGTGAAAAACCAGTAAGGGGAGAGATAAAGGGGTGGGGGAAGGGAAGCAGGGAGGTGATAGGCAGGAAAGGTGAAGAAGGAATAGGGGAAAACACAATGGAGAGTAGAAGGAGGCGGAACCATGAGGGAGGTGGTAGGCAGCTGGGGGAGGGGGCAGAGAATTACCGGAAGTTGGAGAATTCTATGTTCATATCAAGGGGCTGCAGACTACCTAGACAGTGTATGAGGTGTTGCTCCTACAACCTGCGTCTAAACTCAGTCATCATGGCAGTAGAGGAGGCCATTTATGGACATACCTGAATGGGAGCGGGAAGCAGAGTTGAAGTGGGTGGCTACTGGGAGATCCTGTCTGTTTTGGCGGATGGAGCAGAGGTGCTCAACGAAGCGGTCCCCAAATCTGCGTCGGGTTTCACCGATGTAGAGGAGGCCGCATCGGGAGCACCGGATGCAATAGATGACTCTAACAGACTCACAAGTGAAGTGTTGCCTCACTTGGAAGTACAGTTTGGGGCCCTGAATGGTGGCAAGAGAGGAGGTGTAGGGACAGGCGTAGCACGTGCGCTTACAGGGCTTATAGTCAGAGGAGCAGACAGGAGATTTTGTGGACGTGAGAAGGACACCCACATGGGTTGTTATCTCCCGGGTGCCAGGGTCTGGGATGTCTCTGACCGGGTGCACAACATCCTGGTACGAGAGGGAAAGCAACCAGAAGTCGTGACACATGTTGGGACCAACAACATAGGCAGGAAGAGGGATGAGGTCCTGAAGTGTGAGTTTCGGGAACTAGGCAGAAGGCTGAAGAACAGGACCTCAAGGGTGACGTTCTCAGGATTGCTGCCAGTGCTACATGACAGAGATGGTAAGAATTGGAGGAGATGGCAGTTGAATGCGTGGCTGAGGAGTTGGTGCAGGGAGTAGGGTTTTAGATTTTTGGATCATTGGGATCTCTTCTGGGGAAGGTGGGACCTGTACAGATTGGATGGGTTGCACCTGAACTCGAGGGGGAGCAATATCCTTGCAGGTAGGTTTGCTAGCATGGTTCGGGAGGGTTTAAACTAATTTGCAAGGGGGATGGGACCCAGAGCGATAGAGCAGTGAAAGAAGTGCATGGAGTAAAGCCAGATCTAACATACAGACAGGCTTTGAGGAAAGAGAAGCTGAATAAACGGTGTAAAGACAGTAAGGTAGAAGGGCTGAAATGTGTGTACCTCAATGCAAGAAGCATCAGGAACAAAGGTGATGAACTGAGATCTTGGATACATACATGCAATTATGATGTAGTGGCCATTACAGAGACTTGGCTGGCACCAGGGCAGGAATAGATTCTCAACATTCCTGCATTTCAGTGCTTTAAAAGGGATAGAGAAGGCGGAAAAAGGGGAGGAGGGGTGGTATTACTGTTCAGGGATACTATTACAGCTACAGAAAGGGTGGGTAATGTAGCAGGATCCTCTTTTGAGTCAATATGGGTGGAAGTCAGGAACAGGAAGGGAGCAGTTACTCTATTGGGGGTATTTTATAGGCCCCCTGGTAGCAGCAGAGATACAGAGGAGCAGATTGGGAGGCAGATTTTGGAAAGGTGCAAAAATAACAGGGTTGTTATCATGGGTGACTTTAACTTCCCTAATATTGATTGGCACCTGATTAGTTCCATGGTTTCGATGGGGCAGAGTTTGTTAAGTGCGTCCAGGACGGATTCCTGTCACAGTATGTGGACAGGCCGACCAGGGGGAATGCCATACTAGATCTAGTACTAGGTAATGAACCGGGTCAGGTCACAGATCTCTCAGTGGGTGAGCATCTGGGGGACAGTGACCACCGCTCCCTGGCCTTTAGCATTATCATGGAAAAGGATAGAGTCAGAGAGGACAAGAAAATTTTTAAATGGGGAAAGGCAAATTATGAGGTTATAAGGCTAGAACTTGCGGGTGTGAATTGGGATGATGTTTTTGCAGGGAAATGTACTATGGACATGTGGTCGATGTTTAGAGATCTCTTGCAGAATGTTAGGGATAAATTTTTCCCGGTGAGGAAGATAAAGAATGGTAGGGTGAAGGAACCACGGGTGTCAAGTGAGATGGAAAATCTAGTCAGGTGGAAAAAGGTAGCATACATGAGGTTTAGGAAGCAAGGATCAGATGGGTCTATTGAGGAATATAGGGAAGCAAGAAAGGAGCTTAAGAAGGGGCTGAGAAGAGCAAGAAGGGGGCATGTGAAGGCCTTGGCGAGTAGAGTAAAGGAAAACCCCACGGCATTCTTCAATTATGTGAAGGAAAAAAGGATGACAGGTGTGAAGGTAGGACCGATTAGAGATAAAGGTGGGAAGATGTGCCTGGAGGCTGTGGAAGTGAGTGAGCTCATCAATGAATACTTCTCTTCAGTATTCACCAATGAGAGGGAACTTGATGATGGTGAGGACAATATCAGTGAGGTTGATGTTCTGGAGCATGTTGATATTAAGGGAGAGGAGGTGTTGGAGTTGTTAAAATACATTATGACAGATAAGTCCCCGGGGCCTGACGGGATATTCTCTTCTCTCCACGAGGTGAGGGAAGAGATTGCTGAGCCTCTGGCTAGGATCTTTATGTCCTCGTTGTCCACGGGAATGCTACCGGAGGATTGGAGGGAGGCAAATGTTGTCCCCTTGTTCAAAAAAGGTGGTAGGGATAGTCCAGGTAATTATAGACCAGTGAGCCTTACGTCTGTGGTGGGAAAACTGTTGGAAAAGATTCTTAGAGATAGGATCTATAGGCATTTAGAGAATCATGGTCTGATCAGGGACAGTCAGCATGGCTTTGTGAAGGGCAGATCGTGTCTAACAAGCTAAGTAGAGTTCTTTGAGGAGGTGACCAGGGAAATAGATGAGGGTAGTGCAGTGGATGTGATCTATATGGATTTCAGTAAGGCATTTGACAAGGTTACACACGATAGGCTTATTCAGAAAGTCAGAAGGCATAGGATCCAGGGAAGTTTGGCCAGGTGGATTCAGAATTGGCTTGCCTGCAGAAGGCAGAGGGTGGTGGTGGAGGGAGTACATTCAGATTGGAGGATTGTGACTAGTGGTGTCCCACAAGGATCTGTTCTGGGACCTCTACTTTTCGTGATTTTTATTAACGACCTGGATGTGGGGGTAGAAGGGTGGGTTGGCAAGTTTGCAGACGACACAAAGGTTGGTGGTGTTGTAGATAGTGTAGAGGATTGTCAAAGATTGCAGAGAGACATTGATAGGATGCAGAAGTGGGCTGAGAAGTGGCAGATGGAGTTCGACCCGGAGAAGTGTGAGGTGGTACACTTTGGAAGGACAAACTCCAAGGCAGAGTACAAAGTAAATGGCAGGATACTTGGTAGTGTGGAGGAGCAGAGGGATCTCAGGGTACATGTCCACAGATTCCTGAAAGTTGCCTCACAGGTGGATAGGGTAGTTAAGAAAGCTTATGGGGTGTTAGCTTTCATAAGTCGAGGGATAGTGTTTAAGAGTCTCGATGCAATGATGCAGCTCTATAAAACTCTGGTTAGGCCACACTTGGAGTACTATGTGCAGTTTTGGTCACCTCACTATAGGAAGATTTACCAGGATGCTGCCTGGTTTAGAAAGTATGCATTATGATCAGAGATTAAGGGAGCTAGGGCGTTACTCTTTGGAGAGAAGGAGGGTGAGAGGAGACATGAAAGAGGTGTACAAGATAATAAGAGGAATAGATAGAGTGGATAGCCAGCGCCTCTTCCCCAGGGCACCACTGCTCAATACAAGTTAAGGGGTGGGAAGTTCAAGGGGGATATTAGAGGAAGTTTTTTTACTCAGAGAGTGGTTGGTGCATGGAATGCACTGTCTGAGTCAGTGGTGGAGGCAGATACACTAGTGAAGTTTAAGAGACTACTAGACAGGTATATGGAGGAATTTAAGGTGGGGGCTTATATGGGAGGCAGGGTTTGAGGGTCGGCACAACATTGTGGGCCAAAGGGCCTGCACTGTGCTGTACTATTCTATGAGACGTGCCAGGTGGGAGATCCGTGGGGAGGGACGTGTGGACCAGGGAGTGGCGGAGTGACCGATCCCTGCGGAAGGCGGAGAGGGGAGGAGAGGGAAAGATGTGCTTAGTGGTGGGGTCCTGTTGAAGGTGGCAGACCACAATTTCCCTCTCCACCCCTCTCCGCCTTCCGCAGTGATAGGTCCCTCCGCGACTCCCTGGTCCACACGTCCTTCCCCACGGATCTCCCACCTGGCACTTATCCCTGTAAGCACAAGTGCTACACCTGTCCCTACACCTCCTCTCTTTCCACCATTCAGGGCTCCAAACAGTACTTCCAAGTGAGCCAACACTTCACTTGTGAGTCTGTTGGGGTCATCTATTGCATCCGGTGCTCCCAGTGCGGCGTACTCTACATTGGTGAAACCCGACGCAGATTGGGGGACTGCTTCGTCGAGCACCTCCGCTCCATCCGCCACAACAGACAGGATCTCCCAGTAGCCACCCACTTCAACACTGCTTCCCACTCCCATTCAGATATGTCCATACATGGCCTCCCCTACTGCCATGATGAGGCTAAACTCAGGTTGGAGGAGCAACACCTCATATACCGTCTAGGTAGTCTCCAGCCCCTTGGTATGAACATAGAATTCTTCAACCTCCAGTAATTCTCTCCCCCTCCCTTCCCCTATCCCTATGTCACTCTACCCCCTCCCCCAGCTGCCTACCACCTCCCTCTTGGTTCCTCCTCCTTCTACTACCCATTGTGTTTTCCCTTATTCCTTCTTCACCTTTCCTGCTTTCCCTCCCCCACCCCTTTATCTTTCCCCTCACTGGTTTTTCACCTGGAACCTACCAGCCTTCTCCTTCCCACCCTCCCCCCACCTTCTTTATAGGGCCTCTGCCCCTTCCCCCTACAGTCCTGACGAAGGGTTTCGGCCCGAAATGTCGACTGATCTTTTCCACTGATGCTGCCCGACCTGCTGAGTTCCTCCAGCGCGTTTTGAGTGTTGCATTGGCAGATGACTGCTTGCTTCACACTTCTCTACAATTAATCCTTCACCAATGTCATTATCAAACTATCAGTGGATTGAAATACAACTTCTCTGATTCATAAAGTTAAAATATTAAATAAAAAGAGAACATTAATAAAAATACCTTATTCATCCAGCTACATTCTTCGATAAATGTATATTATAAGAACAGAACTAATTCCTGACCTCTCCTGCCTTTTATCTACTTCTGATGTCTCATATTGTTCTTGTGAAATGAAGGCAAATTTGGCAGGATTTCCCTCAGCTGCACGGACAGGTCTGAGATCTGCTGATGACAAACCATTATTGAGATATTATAATTAATAAAAATGCAACATAACACATCAGATCCTGAAAGGACTGATTGCTAATTAGTCCATCAAATAAAATATTCTGAGGAATTACCAGCCATGGAACATATAGACCTACTTGGAAACACAATTAGTGCATCAGCAAATTATCAGCTGTGTATGATTTGGCAATTTGCAAGAGCTGCATAAATACATGGATGAATACCTGGCACATTGGTAAATACTGTATATTCTGTACAGATGGAATCTCAGTAGCTACATACTCTACTTATAGATTCCTCCAGAGGTCACAGTCATAGTTACTCCATTGTTCCATATTAACAAAGTCAAAAAGAAAGCACTTCCAGTAAAACTCCAATCGTCCACCACCCTCGGCTTTTGGTGGTGCCAGACTAACTGAATTTCTGGGCATCTTTTCTCAAGTGTGACCACCATGCAGATCATGCTCTCTTCTTGCCGCTGGAAATACAGAAACCTGAAATCCCACATCCCAAGGTTCAGGAACAGTTACTTTCCAACAATTAGCTGCTTGAACTGCCCTGCAATACCCTAATCCTATCTCAGCAATTGAACAATTGACACTCCCTTGCACTACAATTGATGTGTATCTGATTCCGTGAAACAGGACATGTAAAATAAATAACAGTCACTTTCTTCACTATCTGTATAAATTACTCAGTCGCCACTGGATGTCTGTTCATAGCCTTTTGCTGTTGTAGCACATCCACCTCAAGGATCAACTTATTGTGCATTCAGAGACGCTCTTCTGCATACCACTGTTGTAACGTGTTGTTACTTGAGTTTCTGTTGCACCTTTGTCAGCTTGAACTAGTGGGAAATCCTCCTCGAACCTCTCTCATTTACAAGACGTTCTTGCGCACTGAACTCTTGCTCACTGGATATTTTTTGTTTTTCCACACAATTCCCTGTAAACTCTCAACATCTCTCCCTCTCTCCACCGTCACTGATGAAGTTTCTCTTGTCCTCACCTACCACACAATGATCCTACGTATCCAACACGTCATGCCCCACAACTAACGCCTCTCCAAAAGCATGCTACCACGAAAAGTATTTTACCAACTTCCCACCCACGTTTTTTCACAGGGATCATGTACTTTGCGATTTCCTTGTTCATTCAACTCTCCCCACTGATCTCCAAAGTTCTACATCTCCCCTGTTCATATACTTCCTTCTCCTCCATTCAGGGTCCCAAACAATCCTTCCAGATGAGGCAATATTTAACCAGCAAATATGCAGGAGTCATCTATTGTGTCTGGTACTCCTCATGCAGCCTCCTCTATATTGGTGAGACTCATCGTAAACTGGGGACAGCTTCATCATGCACCTCTGCTCCATCTGCTGATAGTGGTATTACACAGTGGCAAACCATTTTAATTCTGATTCATATTCCCATTTCAACATGTTGCTCCATGGCTTCCCCCTGTGCCAAGAGGAGACCACACTCAGGGTCATGGACAAACGCCTTATATTCTGTCTCGGTAACCTCCATATGGGAACTGCCCATATTTCTCAACAAATTCGCCCAAGTATTTCACAAAAAGTGAATTCATTATACAGCAAGATCTGAGGCAGTCAGGTTTGATGGTCAAATGTGAATCACTTCACTTACCACTTTGATTATTAGTTGCTCCATCCCGCTTGCACATCTGCGCTCGATTCACGTAATTCTGCTCATCTGTGTCATAACTGAAGACCTTCTTCATCTGCTGACTGAAATTAATAGCGAGACCGGAAGCTAAATAGACCTCATTATAATATCAAATGCAATAAACATTCATACAAAAGCAAAATACAAGGGATGAAATAAAAAATAGAAAATTCTGCAACTACACAGTTTAGTAGCATTGGCAGAGGATTGCTTGCTTCACACTTCTCTACAATTAATCCTTCACCAATGTCATTATCAAACAACTATCAGTGGATTGAAATACAACTTCTGTGATAATAAGGTTAAAAATATTAAATAAAAACAAAGCATATTAATAAAAATACCTTATTCATCCAGCTACACTCTTCGATAATTGTATATTATAAGAACAGAACTATTATCTGACCTCTCCTCCCTTTTATCTACTTCTGATGTCTCATATTGTTCCTGTGAAATGAAGTCAAATTTGTCAGGATTTCCCTCAGCTGCACGGACAGGTCTGAGATCTGTTGATGACAAACCATTATTGAGATATCGCAATGAATAAAAACACAACATAACACATCAGTACTTGAAAGGACTGACTGTGAATTAGTCCATCAAATAAAATATTCTGAGGAATTATCAGCAATGCAACATATAGACCTACTTGACTAACAATTTATACATCATCACATTATCAGCTGTGTTTGATTTGACAATATGCAAGAGCTGCTTCAGTTAATTCAGCAAGATGTTGGGCAGTTATTTAACTTTGACCTTAAAGAATGAACGAGATCACTCATCGACATATGATTTAAACTATGGAAGAATAATTTAACATAGAAACATAGTAAACCTACAGCACAATAGAGGCCCTTTGGCCCACAAAGTTGTGCCGAACATGTCCCTACCTTAGAAATTACAAGGCTTACCGAAAGCCCTCTATCTTTCTAAGCTTCGTGTACCTATCCAAAAGTCTCTCAAAAGACCCTATTGTATCCGCCTCCACCACTGTTGCCGGCAGACCATTCCATGCTCTAACCACTCTCTGAGTAAAAAACTTACCCTTCACTAGGGAAGACACAATCTCCCAGATATAATAGTGGCCAAAGGACCTAGGGTAATAGATGAACTGAAAGAAATTTATATCAGGCAGGAAATGGTATTGGATAGACTGCTGGATCTGAAGGTTGATAAGACCCCGGGACCCAATGGTCTGCATCCCAGGGTACTTAAGGAGGTGGCTTTAGAAATCGTGGATGCATTGGTAATAATTTTCCAATGTTCTATAGATTCAGGATCAGTTCCTGTGGATTGGAGGGTGGCTAATGTTGTCCCACTTTCCAAGAAAGGATGGAGAGAGCAAACAGGGAATTATAGACCAGTTAGCCTGACATCAGTGGTGGGAAAGATGCTGGAGTCCATTATAAAGGATGAAATAGCGGCACATTTGGATAGCAGTAACAGGATCGGTCCGAGTCAGCATGGATTTACAAAGGGGAAATCATGCTTGACTAATCTTCTGGAATTTTTTGAGGATGTAACTATGAAAATAGACAAGGAAGAGCCAGTGGATGTCGGGTACCTGGACTTTCCGAAAGCCTTTGATAAAAGTCCCACATAGGAGATTAGTGGGCAAAATTAGGACACATTGCATTGGGGGCAGAGTACCGACATGGAATGAAAATTGGCTGGCTGACAGAAAACAAAGAATAGCGATCAACGGGTCCCTTTCGGAATGGCAGGCAGTGACCTGTGGGGTACCGCAGGGTTCAGTGCTGGGACAGCGGCTGTTTACAATATACATTAATAATTTAGATGAAGGGATTAAAAGTAACATTAGCAAATTTGCAGATGACACAAAGCTGGGTGGCAGT
Source organism: Mobula birostris (assembly GCF_030028105.1). NCBI lineage: Eukaryota > Metazoa > Chordata > Chondrichthyes > Myliobatiformes > Myliobatidae > Mobula > Mobula birostris. The sequence continues at coordinate 505,861 of NW_027274040.1, read as the reverse complement.
GTGAAATGTGAAGAGGATGTTATGAGAATGCAGGGTGACTTGGACAGGCTGCGTGAGTGGGTGGATACATGGCAGATGCAGTTTAATGTGGATAAATGTGAGGTTATCCACTTTGGTGGTAAGAACAGGAAGGCAGATTATTATCTGGAGTCAAGTTAGGAAAAGGGGAAGTACAACGAGATCGAGGTGTTCTTGTACATCAGTCACTGAAAGCAAGCATGCAGGTACAGCAAGCAGTGAAGAAAGCTCATGGCATGCTGGCCTTCATAACAAGGGGAATTGAGTATAGGAGCAAAGAGGTCCTTCTGCAGCTGTACAGGGCCCTGGCGAGACCACACCTGGAGCATTGTGTACAGTTTTGGTCTCCAAATTTGAGGAAGGACATTCTTGCTATTGAGGGAGTGCAGTGTAGGTTCACAGGGTTAATTCCCGGGTCATATGTTCAATGATTGGAGCAACTGGGCTTGTGTACACTGGAATTTAGAAGGATGAGAAGGGATCTGATTGAAACATATAAGATTATTAAGGGATTGGACACGCTGGAGGCAGGAATTACGTTCCCGCTGACGGGTGAGTACAGAACCAGAGGCCACAGTTTAAGAATAAGGGGCAGGCCATTTAGAACGGAGTTGAGGAAAAACTTTTTCACCCAGAGAGTGGTGGATATGTGGAATGCTCTGCCCCAGAAGGCAGTGGAGGCCAAGTCTCTGGATGCTTTCAAGAAAGAGATGGATAGAGCTCTTAAAGATAGCAGAATCAAAGGTTATGGGGATAAGGCAGAAACTGGATACTGATGGTGGATGATCAGCCATGATCACAGTGAATGGCAGTGCTGCCTCGAAGGGCCAAATGGCCTACTCCTGCACTTATTGTCTATTGACTTCTCCTCTGAACCTACTCCTCAGCACCTTAAACCTGTGTCCTCTTGTGGCAACCATTTAACCCTGGGAAAAAGCCTCTGACTATCCACACAATCAATGCCTCTCATCATCTTATCTCCATCAGGTGACCTCTCATTTTCCTTCACTCCAAGGAGAAAAGGCCGTGTTCACTCAACCTATTTTCATAAGACATGCTCCCCAAATCCAGGCAACATCCTTGTAAATCTCCTCTGCACCCTTTCTATGGCTTCCACATCCTTCCTGTAGTGAGGTGACCAGAATGGAGCACAGAACTCCAAGTGGGGTCTGACCAGATTCCTATATAGCTGCAACATTATCTCTCGGCTCCTAAATTCAATTCCACGATTGATGAAGGCCAATACACCGTACGCCTTGTTAACCACAGAAAGTTTAGTGAAGTTTCTCCCACTCGTCATTCAGGATATCAGGCAGATACTGTATAAAACATGAGAGTACAATGACTCAGGATAATTTGGAATATAAAGAAACAACTTTAAGGGTGACTCCCTGATTTGAAAAAGACAATGCAGAGCTGAAGTTGCTTAAGCTGCTCGAACAATATATTGAACAGATTTCCATAGCTTTAAACAATGTCTTCCTACCCATTCCCACCACCATCTCTAATGCAACTTTATCCATTGCATATCTACATAAAAAACAGACAATGCATTTAAATGTCAGTTGGAGGGAGATACAGAAAATAAATCTAAAGAGACAAACATTGTGCAGACTGTGCATCAGTTGTTTTAATCTTTTTGCATATCCAGGATACAAACAATTATGGCTGCATAAATACATGGATGAAGACCTGGCACATTGGTAAATACTGTATATTCTGTACAGATAGAATCTCAGTAGCTACAGATTCTTCCCGAGGTCACAGTCATAGTTACTCCATTGTTCCATAATAACAAAGTCAAAAAGAAAGCACTTCCAGTAAAACTCCAATCATTCACCACTCTCGGCTTTTGGTGGTGCCAGACTAACTGAATTTCTGGGCATCTTTTCTCAACTGTGACCACCATGCAGATCATGCTCTCTTCTTGCCGCTTTAAATACAGAAACCTGAAATCCCACCTCTCAAGGTTCAGGAACAGCTACTTTCCGACCACCATTTGCTGCTTGAACTGTCCTGCAATACCCTAATCCTACCTCAGCAATTGAACAATTGATAATCTCTTGCCCTTCTGCATACCACTATTGTAACGTGTTGTTACTTGAGTTTCTGTTGCACTTTTGTCAGCTTGAACTAGTTGGGCAATCCTCCTCAGACCTCTCTCATTTACAAGACATTTTTGCACACTGAACTCTTGCTCACTGGATATTTTTTGTTTTTCCACAGAATTCTCCGCAAACTCTCAACATCTCTTCCCCCTCCACCTTAACAGTGATGATGTTTCTCTTGTCCACGCATACCAATGATCCTCCGTATCCAACACGTCACACTCCACAACTAACGCCTCTCCAAAAGCATGCTACCACAAACAGTGTTTTACCAACTTCTCACCCCCAATTTTTCACAGGGATCACGTACTCCGTGATTTCCTTGTTCATTTATCCCTCCTCACTGATCTCTGAAATGCTACACCTCCCCTGTTCACGTACTCCCTTCTCCTCCATTCAGAGTCCCAAACAGTCTTTCCAGATGAGGCAATATTTAAACAGTGAATATGTTGGAGTCATCTATTGTGTCTGGTACTCCTGATGCAGCCTCCTCAATATTGGTGAGACTGATTGGAAACTGGGGACAGCTTCGTCATGCACCTCTGCTCCGTCTGCTGATAGTGGTATTACACAGTGGCAAAGCATTTTAATTCTGATTCATATTCTATTCCAACGTGTTGCTCCATGGCTTCTTCCGTGCCAAAATGAGACCACCCTCAGGTTCATGCACTAACACCTTATATTCTGTCTTGGTAACCTCCATATGTAAACTGCTCATATTTCTCAACAAGCTCAAGTAATTCACAAAATGTGAATTCATTATCTACCAAGATCTGAGGCAGTCAGGTTTGAAGGTCAAATGTGAATCACATCACCTACCACTTTGATTATTAGATGCTACATCGTACTTCAACATCTGTGCTCGATTCATGTAATTCTGCTCATCTGTGTCATAACTGAAGACCTTCATCTGCTGACTGAAATTAATAGCGAGACAGGAAGCTAAATGGGCTTCATTATCATATCAAATGTAATAAACATTCATACAAAAGCAAAATACAAGGGATGAAATAAAAAATAGAAAATTATGCAACTACACAGTTTACATAGCATTAGCAGAGGATTGCTTGCTTCACACTTCTCTACAATTAATCCTTCACCAAAGTCATTATCAAACAACTACCAGTGGATTGAAATACACCTTCTGCGATTCATAAAGTTAAAATATTAAATCAAATCAGAGAACATTAATAAAAATACCTTATTCATCCAGCTACATTCTTCGATAAATGTATATTATAAGAACAGAACTATTTCCTGACCTCTCCTCCCTTTTATCTACTTCTGATGTCTGATATTGTTCTTGTGAAAAGAAGGCAAATTTGTCAGGATTTCTCTCAGCTGCACGGACAGGTCTGAGATCTGTTGATGACAAACCATTATTGAGATATTATAATTACTAAAAATGCAACATAATACATCAGAACTTGAAAAGACTGACTGCTAATTAGTCCATCAAATAAAATATTCTGAGGAATTACCAGTCGTGGAACATATAGACCTATATTATAAACAATCAGTACATCAGCAAATTTTCAGCTGTGTATGATTTGGCAATTTGCAAGAGCTGCATAAACACATGGATGAAGACCTGGCACATTGGTAAATACTGTTTACTCCGTACAGGTGAAATCTCATTAGCTACAGACACCTATAGATTCTTCCAGAGGTCACAGTCATAGTTACTCCATTGTTCCATATTAACAAACTCAAAAAAAAAACACTTCCAGTAAAACTCCAATTGTCCACCACACTCGGCTTTTGGTGGTACCGGACTAACTGAATTTCTGGGCATCTTTTCTAAAGTGTGACCACCATGCAGATCATGCTCTCTTCTTGCTGCTTTAAATACAGAAACTTGACATCCCACATCCCAAGGTTCAGGAACAGCTCCTTTCCTACAACAACTAGCTGCTTGAACTGCCCTGCAATACCCTAATCCTATCCCAGCAGCTGAACAACTGACAATCTCTTGCACTATAATTGATGTGTATCTGATTGTGTGAAACAGGACATGTAAAATAAATCACAGTCACTTTCTTCATTATCTGTATAAACTGAATATCTGTTCATAGCCTTTTGCTGATGTAGCACATCCACCTCAAGGATCAACATATTGTGCATTCAGAGATGCTCTTCTGCATACCACTGTTGTAACGTGTTGTTACTTGAGTTTCTGTTGCACCTTTGTCAGCTTGAACTAGTGGAAATCTCTCATTTACAAGATGTTCTTGCGCACTGAACTCTTGCTCACTGGATATTTTTTGTTTTTCCACACAATTCCCTGTAAACTCTCAACATCTCTCCCCCCTCTCCACCTTAACAGTGATGACGTTTCTCTTGTCCACACATACCACACAATGATCCTTCGTACCCAACACGTCACACTCCACAACTAGCGCCTCTCCAAAAGCCTGCTACCATGAAAAGTATTTTACCAACTTCCCACCCCTGATTTTTCACAGGGATCACGTACTCTGTGACTTCCTTATTCACTTATCCCTCCCCACCGATCTCCGAAGTGCTACATCTCCCCTGTTCCCATACTCCCTTCTCCTCCATTCAGGGTCCCAAACAGTCCTTCCAGATGAGGCAATATTTAATCAGTGAATATGCTGGAGTCATCTATTGTGTCTGGTGCTCCTGATGCAGCCTCCTCTATATTGGTGAGACTCATTTGAAACTGGGGACAGCTTCATCATGTACCTTTGTTCCATCTGTGGATAGTGGTATTTCACAGTGGCAAACCATTTTAATTCTGATTCATATCCCATTCCAACGTGTTGCTCCATGGCTTCCTCTTGTGCGAAGATGAGACCATCCTCAGGGTCGTGGACTAACATCTCATCTTCTGTCTGGGTGACCTCCATATGGGAACTGCCCATATTTCTCAACAAATTCGCCCAAGTAATTCACAAAATGCCAATTCATTATACAGCAAGATCTGAGGCAGTCAGGTTTGATGGTCAAATGTGAATAACTTCACTTACCACTTTGATTATTAGTTGCTCCATCCCACTTGCATATCTGTGCTCCATTCACGTAATTCTGCTCATCTGTGTCATAACTGAAGACCTTCTTCATCTGCTGACTGAAATTAATAGCGAGACCGGAAACTAAATGGGCTTCATTATAATATCAAATGTAATAAACATTCACTCAAAAGCAAAATACAAGGGATGAAATAAAAAATAGAAAATTATGCAACAACACAGTTTAGTAGCACTGGCAGAGGATTGCTTTCTTCACACTTCTCTACAATTAATCCTTCACCAATATCATTATCAAACAACTGTCAGTGGATTGAAATACAACTTCTGTGATTCATAAGGTTAAAACATTAAATAAAAAGGCCTTTGACAAGGTCTCGCATGGGAGGTTAGTTAGGAAAATTCAGTCGCTAGGTATACATGGAGAGGTGGTAAATTGGATTAGACATTGGCTCCATGGAAGAAGCCAGAGAGTGGTAGTAGAAAATTGCTTCTCTGAGTGGAGGCCTGTGACTAGTGGTGTGCCACAGGGATCAGTTCTGGGTCCATTGTTATTTGAAATCTATATCAATGATCTGGATGATATTGTGGTAAAGTGGATCAGCAAATTTGCTGATGATACAAAGACTGGAGGTGTAGTGGACAGTGGGGAAGGTTTTCAAAGCTTGCAGAGGGATTTGGACCAGCTGGAAAAATGGGCTAAAAAAATGGCAGATGGAGTTTAATACAGACAAGTGTGAGGTATTGCACGTTGGAAGGACAAACCAAGGTAGAACATACATGGTAAGGCACCGAGGAGTGCAGTAGAACAGAGGGATCTGGGAATACAGATACAAAATGCCCTAAAAGTGGCGTCACAGGTAGATAGGGTCGTAAAGAGAGCTTTTGGTACATTGGCCTTTATTAATCAAAGTATTGAGTATAAGAGCTGGAATGTAGGTTGTATAAGGCATTGGTGAGGCCGAGTCTGGAGTATTGTGTTCAATTTTGGTCACCAAATTACAGGAAGGATATTAATAAGGTTGAAAGAGTGCAGAGAAGGTTTACAAGAACTTGAGAAACTGAATTACAGAGAAAGGTTGAATAGGTTAGGACTTTATTCCCTGGAGCGTAGAAGAATGAGGGGAGATTTGATAGAGGTATATAAAATTATGATGGGTATAGATAGAGTGAATGCAAGCAGGCTTTTTCCACTGAGGCAAGGGGAGAAAAAAACCAGAGAACATGGGTTAAGTGTGAAGGGGGAAAAGTTTAAAGGGAACATTGGGGGGGGGCTTCTTCACACAGAGAGTGGTGGGAGTGTGGAATGAGCTGCCAGATGAGGTGGTAAATGCGGGTTCTTTTTTAACATTTAAGAATAAATTGGACAGATACATGGATGGGAGGTGTATGGAGGGATATGGTCCGTGTGCAGGTCAGTGGGACTAGGCAGAAAATGGTTCGGCACAGCCAAGAAGGGCAATAAGGCCTGTTTCTGTGCTGTAGATTTTCTATGGTTTCTATGGGTTCTTCTAAAAACAGAGAACATTCATAAAAATACCTTATTCATCCAGCTACATTCATCGATATATGTATATTAGATGAACAGAACTATTATCTGACCTCTCCTCCCTTTTATCTACTTTTGATGTTTCATATTGGTATTGTGAAGTGAAGTCTAATTTGTCAGGATTTCTCTCAGCTGCACGGACAGGTCTGAGATCTGTTGATGACAAACCATTATTGAGATATTGCAATGAATAAAAACACAACATAACACATCAGCACTTGAAAGGACTGTCTGTTTATTAGTCCATCAAATAAAATATTCTGAGGAATTAACAACGACACAACATATAGACCTACTTGACTAACCATTGGTACACCAGCAAATTATCAGTTGTACATGATTTGGCAATCTGCAAGAGCTGCCTCAGTTAATTAGGCAGGATGTTGGGCAGTTATTTAAGTTTGACCTTAAAGAATGAACGAGATCACTTATTGACAGATGATTTACCGGCTAAACTGTGGAAGAATAATTTAACATAGAAACACAGAAAACCTACAGCACAATACAGGCCCTACGGCCCACAAAGTTGTGCCAAACATATCCCTACATTAGAAATGACAAGTCTTACCTGAAGCCCTCTATTTTTCTATGCTCTGTGCACCTATACAAAAGCCTCTTAAAAGACCCTATCGTATCCGCCTCCATAACCGTTGCCGGCAGACCATTCCATACACTCACCACTCTCTGAGTAAACAACTTACCCTACATCTCCTCTGTACCTACTCCTCAGCACCTTAAACCTGTGTCCTCTTGTGACAGCCATTTCAGCCCTAGGAAAAAGCCTCTGACTATCCACACAATCAATGCCTCTCATCATCTTATCTCCATCAGGTGACCTCTCATTTTCCTTCACTCCAAGGAGAAAAGGCCAAGTTCACTCAACCTATTTTCATAAGACATGCTCCCCAAATCCAGGCAACATCTTTGTAAATCTCCTCTGCACCCTTTCTATGGCTTCCACATCCTTCCTGTAGTGAGGTGACCAGAATGGAGCACAGAACTCCAAGTGGGATCTGACCAGATTCCTATATAGCTGCAACATTATCTCTCGGCTCCTAAATTCAATTCCACGATTGATGAAGGCCAATACACCGTATGCCTTGTTAACCACAGAAAGTTTAGTGAAGTTTCTCCCACTCCTTATTCAGGATATCAGGCAGATACTGTATAAAACATGAGAGTACAATAACTCAGGATAATTTGGAATATAAAGAAACAATTTTAAGGGTGACTCCCTGATTTGAAAAAGACAATGCAGAGCTGAAGTTGCTTAAGCTGATCGAACAACATATTGAACAGATTTCCATAGCTTTAAACAACGTCTTCCTACCCATTCCCACTCCATTCTCTAATGCAACTTTAACCATTGCATATCCACATAAAAACAATGCATTTAAATGTCATTTGGAGGGAGATATAGAAAATAAATCTTAAGAAACAAACATTGCGCAGGTTGTGCATCAGTTGATTTAATTGTTTTGCATATCCAAACTCCAATTGTCCACCACACTGGGCTTTTGGTGGTGCCAGACTAACTGAATTTCTGGGCATCTTTTCTCAAGTCTGACCACCATGCAGATCATGCTCTCTTCTTGCCGCTTTACATACAGAAACCTGAAATCCCACATCCCAAGGTTCAGGAAGAGCTACTTTCCTACAACCATTAGCTGCTTGAACTGTCCTGTAATACTCTAATCCTACCTCATAAATTAAACAATTGACCATCTCTTCCACTACCATTGATGTATGTCTGATTGTGTGAAACAGGACATGTAAAATAAATCACAGTCACTTTCTTCACTACCTGTATAAATTACAATCAGTCACCACTGAATGTCTGTTCATGGCCTTTTGCTGATATAGCACATCCACTTCAAGATTCAACTTATTGTGCATTCAGAGATGCTCTTCTGCATACCACTATTGTAACATGTCGTTACTTGAGTTTCTGTTGCACTTCTGTCAGCTTGAACTAGTTGGGCATTCATCCTTGGAACTTTCTCATTTACAAGATATTTTTGCGCACTGAACTCTTGCTCACTGGATATTTTTAGTGTTTTCCACACAATTCTCTGCAAACTCTCAATATCTCTCCCCCTCTCCACCTTAACAGTGATGAGGTTTCACTTGTCCACACCTACAACACAATGATCCTCCATATCCAACACGTTACACTCCACAACTAACGCCTCTCCAAAAGCATGCTACCACAAACAGTGTTTTACCAACTTCCCACCCACGATTTTTCACAGGGATCACGTACTCCACGATTTCCTTGTTCATTCATCCCTCCCCACTGATCTCCAAAGTGCTACGTCTCCCCTGTTCACGTACTCCCTTCTCCTCCATTCAGGGTCCCAAACAGTCCCCCCAGATGAGGCAATATTTAAACAGTGAATATGCTGGAGTCATCTATTGTGTCTGGTACTCCTGATGCAGCCTCCTCAATATTGGTGAGACTCATCGGAAACTGGGGACAACTTTATCATGCACCTCTGCTCCATCTGCTGATAGTGGTATTTCACAGTGGCAAAGCATTTTAATTCTGATTCATATTCCATTCCAACGTGTTGCTCCATGGCTTCCCCCTGTGCCAAGATGAGACCACCCTCAGGGTCGTGGACTAACACCTTATATTCTGACTTGGTAACCTCCATATGGGAACCGCCGATATCTCTCAACAATTTCGCCCAAGTATTTCGCAAAAAGTGAATTCATTATACAGCAAGATCTGAGGCAGTCAGGTTTGAAGGTCAAATGTGAATCACATCACTTACCACTTTGATTATTAGATGCTCCATCCCACTTGCACATCTGTGCTCGATTCACGTAATTCTGCTCATCTGTGTCATAACTGAAGACCTTCTTCATCTGCTGACTGAAATTAATAGCGAGACCGGAAGCTAAATGGGCTTCATTATAACATCAAATGTAATAGACATTCATACAAAAGCAACATACAAGGGATGAAATAAAAAATAGAAAATTTTGCAACCACACAGTTTAGATAGCATTGGCAGAGGGTTGCTTGCTTCACACTTCTCTACAATTAATCCTTCACCAATGTCATTATCAAACAACTATCAGTGGATTGAAATACACCTTCTCTGGTTCATAAAGGTTATAACATTAAATAAAAACAGAGAACATTAATAAAATACCTTATTCATCCAGCTACATTCTTCGATAAATGTATATTATAAGAACAGAACTATTTCCTGACCTCTCCTCCCTTTTATCTACTTCTGATGTCTGATATCGTTCTTGTGAAATGAAGGCAAATTTGTCAGGATTTCTCTCAGTTGCACAAACAGGTCTGAGATCTGTTGATGACAAACCATTATCGAGATATTGCAATTAATAAAAACGCAACATAACACATCAGCACTTGAAGGGACTGACTGCTAATTAGTCCATCAAATAAAATATTCTGAGGAATTACCAGCGATGCAACATATAGCCCTACTTGATTAACAATTAGTGCATCAGCAAATTATAGCTGTGTATGATTTAGCAATATGCAAGAGCTGCTTCAGTTAATTCAGCAGGAGGTTGGACAGTTATTTAACTTTGACCTTAAAGAATGAACGAGATCACTTATCAAGATATGATTTACTGGCTGAACTGTGGGAGAATAATTTAAATATACTGTAGGAAGTTTCGTAAAGTTTCTCCCACTCCTCATTTAGGATATCAGGCAGATGCTGCATAAAACATGAGAGTAAAATGACTCAAGATAGTTTTACACAGGCATGCTTCTTATGGAATATAAAGAAACAATTTTAAGGGTGACTCCCTGATTTGAAAAAGACAATGCAGAGCTGAAGTTGTTTAAGTTGATCGAACAATACTGTATATTGAACAGATTTCCATAGCTTTAAACAACGTCTTCCTACCCATTCCCACCCCATTCTCTAATGCAACTTTATCCATTGCATATCCACATAAAAACAGACAATGCATTTAAATATCATTTGGAGGGAGATTTAGAAATAAATCTTAAGAAACAAACATTGTGCAGACCGTGCATCGGTTGTTTAAATCGTCTGCAATATCCAAAAGGATACAAACAATTATGGCTGCATAAATACATGGATGAAAACCTGGCACATTGGTAAGTACTGCATACTCAGTAGCTACAGACTTTACCTATAGATTTTTCCAGAAGTCACAGTCATAGTTACTCCATTGTTCCATATTAACAAAGTCAAAAAGAAAGCACTTCCAGTAAAACTCGACTTGTCCACCGTACTCGGCTATTGGTGGTGCCAGACTAACTGAATTTCTGGGTATCTTTTCTCTTTCTTTCTCAATCTTTTTATTAATTAAAAAAATTACATATATACATACAAGAGGACAATTATCTCCGATATCTATATCAATAACAATACATATAAACGGTAAAATAAACATTATCAAGATCATATATAGTATTAATCAAATAGTATATAATAAAATACCCCCTTATCAGTTCATAAAGCGAGAAAAAAGATAGAGAGATTTTTATAATTTTATATATAGGAAAATGACTACTACTCTCTGTAAACAAAAACAAAAAATAATAAAGAAAAAAATAAAAGGAAAAAAAGGGGATTGGGCAGCCCATATTGAGAGTAAAGTAAGAAAAAAGAAAAACTTTCTGATCAAATCCAAAGTTTCGAGAGAGTAACTGGGAGAGCAGTAAATCAAAGCATATGAAAATATTGAATAAGAAGGTCACCGGGTTTCTTCAAATTTAAAGGCCGTTATCAAATGTCCGACTTCTTATTTTCTCTAAACTTAGACAGGACATAATGGTGGAAAGCCAAAACAAAACAGTAGGTGGATTAGAGTCCTTGTATTTAAGCAAAATGGCTCTCCTAGCCAATAAAGTTGTAAATGCTATCATCTGTTGAGCGGAAACAGGAACGTATCCTGCTCCCGGTGGAATGATCCCAAAAATTGCTATAGATAAATTCAGTTGTAGGTCCAAATTCAAAACTTCCAATGAAGTTTTGAAGACATCTTTCCAAAAGTTATCTATCTTGATACAAGACCAAAACATATGAGTTAAATTAGCCACCTCAGTATTACATCTGTCACAAATAGGATTGATATTAGGAAATATACGGGCTAATTTATCCTTTGCCACATGTGCCCGATGTACTACCTTGAACTGTATCAAGGAATGACGGGCAGAAATAGATGAGCTATTTGCCAAAGGAGAAATTTTATCCCATTGATTTTCTGAAAGTGACTCTTGAAATTCCAATTCCCACGCACCTTTAATTTTATCGTTAGATACCTTTTGCAAATTCAGTAACCATTTATAAATTATAGCTATCAGTCCTTTTTGAAATGGTTTAACCTGAAAAAGAGTATCTATCATATTGGCTGGATAAGCAGAGGGATAATTGGGAAGTAAACTACGTAAAAAATTTCTAATTTGTAAGTATCAAAAAAGTGTCCATTAGATAAATCATATTTGTCCACTAAGTGAAAGGCATTAAACCACCCTCCATAAACAAATCCAAAAAAGTTATTATTCCTTCAGTTTTCCAAATTAAAAAGGTTTGATCAAAAATTGATGGTTTAAAAAAATAACTAAGATGGATTTTACTAGAAAGAACAAAGTTATTAAGCTCAAAAAATCTACGAAACTGAAACCAAATTCTCAATGTATATTTAATAATTGGATTGAGATCTCAACTACCAATCATAGGGGGTACCTTTTCTCAAGTGTTACCACCATGCAGATCATGCTCTCTTCTTGCTGCTGGAAATACAGAAACCTGAAATCCCACATCCCAAGGTTCAGGAACAGCTACTTTCCTACAACCATTAGCTGCTTGAACTGTCCTGCAATACCCTAATCCTACCTCAGCAATTGAACGACTGACAATCTCTTGCACTACCATTGATGTGTGTCTGACTGTGTGAAACAGGACATGTAAAGTAAATCACAGTCACTTTCTTCACTATCTGTATAAATTACAATTAGTTGCCACTGAATTAGTCGTTCATGGCCTTTTGCTGATGTAGCACATCCACCTCAAGATTCAACTTATTGTGCATTCAGAGATGCTCTTCTGCATACCACTATTGTAACATGTCGTTACTTGAGTTTTTGTTGCACTTTTGTCAGCTTGAATTAGTTGGGCAATCCTCCTCGGACCTCTCTCATTTACAAGATGTTCTTGCGCACTGAACTCTTGCTCACTGGATATTTTTTGTTTTTCCACAGAATTCTCCGCAAACTCTCAACATCTCTTCCCCCTCCACCTTAACAGTGATGACGTTTCTCTTGTCCACACATACCACACAATGATCCTCCGTATCCAACACGTCACACTCCACAACTAACGCCCCTCCAAAAGCATGCTACCACAAACAGTGTTTTACCAACTTCCCACCCCCGATTTTTCACAGGGATCACATACTCCATGATTTCGTTGTTCATTCATCCCTCTTCACTGATCTCCAAAGTGCTACACCTCCTCTGTTCCCGTACTCCCTTCTCCTCCATTCAGGGTCCCAAACAATCCTTCCAGATGAGACAATATTTAACCAGTGAATATGCTGGAGTCATCTATTGTGTCTGGTGCTCCTGATGCAGCCTCCTCGATATTGGTGAGACTCGACGGAAACTGGGGACAGCTTCATGATGCACCTCTGCTCCACCTGCTGATAGTGGTATTTCACAGTGGCAAAGTATTTTAATTCTGATTCATATCCCATTCCAACGTGTTGCTCCATGGCTTCCTCTTGAGCCAAGAGGAGACCACACTCAGGGCATGGACTAACACCTTATTTTCTGTCCTGGTAACCTCCATATGGAAACTGCCCATATCTCATATAACCATATAACAATTACAGCATGAAAACAGGCCATCTCAGCCCTTCTAGTCCGTGCCGAACTCTTACTCTCACCTAGTCCGACTGACCTGCACTCAGCCCATAACCCTCCAATCCTTTCCTGTCCATGTAGCTATCCAATTTAACCTTAAACGACAAGTTCAAACCTGCCTCAGCCACTTCTGCTGGAAGCTCGTTCCACACAGCTACCACCCTCTGAGTAAAAAAGTTCCCCCTCATGTTACCCCTAAACTTTTGCCCTTTAACTCTCAACTGATGTCCTCTCGTTTGAATCTCCCCCATTCTCAATGGAAAGAGCCTATCCACGTCAACTCTATCAATTCCTCTCATAATTTTAAACACCTCTATCAAGTCCCCCCTCAACCTTCTACGCTCCAAAGAATAAAGACCTAACTTGGTCATCCTTTCTCTGTAACTTAAGAGATGAAACCCAGGCAACATTTTAGTAAACCTCCTCTGTACTCTCTCAATTTTATTGACATCTTTCCTATGATTCAGTGACCAGAACTGTACTCCAAACTTGGCCTTACCAGTGCCTTATACAATTTCAACATTACATCCCAACTCCTATACTCAATGCTCTGATTAATAAAGGCCAGCATACCAAAAGCTTTCTTCACCAATCTATCCACATGAGATTCCACCTTCAGGGAACTATGCACCATTATTCCTAGATCCCTCTGTTCTACAGCATTCTTCAATGCCCTACCATTAACATGTATCTCCTATTTTGATTAGTCCTACCAAAATGTAGCACCTCACATTTTTCAGCATTAAACTCCATCTGCCATCTTACAGCCCACTCCTCTAACTGGCCTAAATCTCTCTGCAAGCTTTGAAAACCTACATCATTATCCACAATGTCACCTATCTTAGTATCATTAGTATCATCTGCATACTTACTAATCCAATTTACCACCCCATCATCCAGATCATTAATATATATGACAAACAACATTGGTCCCAGTACAGATCCCTGAGGCACTACATACCCTCCTCCAATCTGACACACAGTTATCCACCAGTACTCTCTGGCCTCTCCCATCCAGCCACTGCTGAATCTATTTTACTACTTCGATATTAATGCCTAACAATTGAACCTTCCTAACTAACCTTCCGTGTGGAACCTTGTCAAAGGCCTTACTGAAGTCAATATAGACAACATCCACCTCTTTACCCTCGTCAATTTTCTTAGTAACCTCATCAAAAAATTCACTAAGATTTGTCAAACATGACCTTCCACACACAAATCTATGTTGACTGTTCCTAAACAGACCCTGTCTATCCAGATAATTATATATACCATCTCTAAGAATACTTTCCATCAATATACCCACCACTGATGTCAAACTCACAGGCCGATAATTGCTAGGGTTACTCTTAGAACCCTTTTTAAACAATGGAACCACATGAGCAATACGCCAATCCTCCGGCACCACCCTTGTTTCTAATGACATCTGAAATATTTCTGTCAGTGCCCCCGCTATTTCCACACTAACTTCCCTCAAGGCCCTAGAGAATATCTTGTCTGGACCCGGAGACTTATCCACTTTTATATTCCTTAAAAGTGCCAGTACTTCCTCTTCTTTAATCGTCATACTTTCCATAACTACCCTTCTTGTTTCCTTTACCCTACACAGTTCAAAATCCTTCTCCTTAGTGAATACCAAAGAAAAGAAATTGTTCAAAATCTCCCCCATCTCGTTTTGCTCCGCACATAGCCGTCCACTCTGATTCTCTAAGGGACCAATTTTATCCCTCACTATCCTTTTGCCACTAACATAACTGTAGAAACCCTTTGGATTTATTTTCACCTTACTTGCCAAAGCAGCCTCATATCTTCTTTTTGCTTTTCTATTTTCTTTTTTAAGAATCTTTCTACATTCTTTATATTCCTCGAGCACCTCATTAACTCCAAGCTGCCTATATTTATTGAAGATCCCTCTCTTTTTCTAAACCAAGTTTCCAATATCCCTCAACAAATTTGCCCAAGTATTTCACAAGAAGTGAATTATTATACAGCAAGATCTGAGGCAGTCAAGGTTTGATGGTCAAATGTGAATCACATCACTCACCACTTTGATTATTAGATGCTCCATCCCACTTGCACATCTGTGCTCGATTCATGTAATTCTGCTCATCTGTGTCATAACTGAAGACCTTCTTCATCTTACGACTGAAATTAATAGCAAGACAGGAAGCTAAATAGGCTTCATTATAACATCAAATGTAATAAACATTCATTCAAAAGCAAAATACAAGGGATGAAATAAAAAATAGCAAATTCCGCAATATAGTTTAGATAACATTGGCAGAGGATTCCTTGCTTCACACTTCACCTCTACAATTAATCCTTCACCAATGTCATTATCAAACAACTATCAATGGATTGAAATACACCTTCTCTGATTCATAAAGGTTAAAGTATTAAATAAAAACAGAGAACATTAATAAAAATACCTTATTCATCCAGCTACATTCTTCAATGAATGTATATGATAAGAACAGAACTACAGTATTGAGGTTTCAAGATGGCGGCACAGTGAAAAGTCTGAGATAACTGTATAACAATTACAGCACGGTACGCTGAGCTCTGCATCGCAACACTGATAATTTCGTACATAAACCTATCCGTTTCAACTTTTTTTTTAAGTGCTCAAGTGTCGGATTTAATGACATGAACTTTGATGAGTATTTTTTTGAGCTGTTTCAACACCATGCCATCAAAAAGTATTAAAAAGGCAGCCAAGATGGGTTGCACAGAGCAAAATGAACATATCCAAAATAGTGGATGAGAAGCTGGCTCCACTCTCTCTAACACTCCGAAACCACACATTGGAGCTTAAAAATCCTGATACGAGAACAACCGAGGCCGAGGGCCGAGTCTCTGTGGTAGAAACTATAACTGATCAGGCCCAAAGCCACATCCAGGCGCTAGAAAAGCAAGTTCAAAGCCTTCGGTCTACCTGAGGGTACAGAAGGCAGTCAACCGGCGAAGTTTTTTGAGGGCTGCCTGCCTGATTCCCTTGATTTGGAAACCATGGCTAGATGCATTAAAGTGGAAAGAGCTCACCGTACGCTGGTGCCAAAACCGGGCCCAGGCCAACGCCCTCGTGCGGTTCCATAATTTCGGTGATAAGCAAAGAGTGATGGAGGCTTTGAGCCACTGTGGGACTGATGCCTAGGCTTTAATATATATGAGGGATCCAGGCTTATGTTTTTTCAAGATTTTTCGGCAGCCCTTATTCAGAAGCACAAAGAATTCGACCAGGTAAAGGAGCAGCGGAGAGAATCCGGAATCTAGTACTTTATGCTATACCCAGCGGCGCTGAAAATCACCTACAATGGGACCACCAAGATATTTGATTCTCCTGGCAAAGCTAAAACTTTTGTAGACACCTTGGGCTAAAGAGTGTATACAGTATATTGTGTAGCCCTGGTTATGGATGACAACATGCTCGATGGTCTTTTTATTTTACCTTTTCATTACTCGATGGCAAGGTATTTTACAGGATGGGTAACGTGTTTGTTTTGATTAATGCAGTTTCATTATTTGTTTTAATTAGTGGTACTGCTTCAGTCTGAAGGAGTTTAAACGTGACGGTAACAAATCGGTGGATTGATAAATTATGCCCCGTTTTCATTTTTGACTATGTTAAATGCCATATTGGCAGTGGGGCAGAATATGGGGTGCTAGAAGGTTCAGATATCCCCTTTGAGTGTGGGCTAAGTCCTCTTGTTCAGCGCTGTTGGCACTTTGTTTTTTTTTAATTTACTTATTGCTGCTCAGCTGATCTTAAGTCGGTTTTCTTCTCCTCCGGAGTCACGATTGTTATAAAGGGTTATGACCAGTAATATATTAAAATTGTGCACTTGGAACATTAAGGGGAGTCATTCACCAATCAAAAGAAAGAAAATCCTACTAAACCTGAAAAAGCCTTATTGCAGGAGACACATTTAAATGATAAAGAACATCTAAAACTGCAACAGGGTGGATTTGATCAAGTTCATTTTTCATCTTTTTATACCAGGAGTAAGGGGGTGGCCATTTTTAATTAGGAGGAACTTACCTTTTAAGTTATTAGACTGCTTTAAGGATAAGTATGGGAGATTTGTGATTGTTAAGGGTTCAATATATGGAGAAGAGTATGGTATTCTCAATGTTTACTGCCTTCCAGCTCATCCTCTCAAATTCCTAACAGATGCTTTTTCCAAACTTACAAGCTCTTCAATACAAAACATTATTGTAGGTGGGGATTTTAATTGTCTCATGGATCCATTGATGGACAGAGTGCTTATTGGTCCCCCATTGCTCTCCTCACAGTCCAAACAAATCATGGGCTTATGTGGACAACTAGGACTTGTGGATATCTGTAGGTTGTTACATCCCTCAGACAAAGACGTCACAATTTTGTCTAATCCACACAAGTATTACACCAGAATAGACATTTTTCTAACCCCCAAAATGCTCCTAGATTTAGTTGTATCCTGAACAATTGGAAATATCACTATTTCTGACCATGCAGCAGTATATTTAAATATTAAGCCCAAAGATAATTCAGCACGATCTAGATATTGGACGCTGAATCCTTTTATTCTAAAAGATAATAAATTTATAGACTACTTCCGAATTCAAAACTTTCCTATCTATTAATTCCAAATCAGCCAGTAGTCCATCCCATCAATGCTCTGGGAAACCACTAAGGCCTATGCAAGGGGATTAATTATCTCCTACTCTGCTAGTAAGAAGCGACAAGCTGAGGAACAGCAGCGCCTAGTGGAAGCAAGGCTTGCGGCGGTTGAAAAGAATTATATTAATAAGCCTTCTGCAGCCAAATTACAGAATA
This sequence comes from Mobula birostris, assembly GCF_030028105.1. NCBI lineage: Eukaryota > Metazoa > Chordata > Chondrichthyes > Myliobatiformes > Myliobatidae > Mobula > Mobula birostris. Next base: position 487,494 of record NW_027274040.1, on the reverse strand, counting down.
TCCCAGCCCTACGCTTTACACTAAACTCCTTACTTACACAAGCAGACAAAAGAAAATTGACATTTGCTAAACAACGATTGTTTGAACATGGTGAGAAACCATTTGGCTTATCTAGCTAGAAAGAATAATGCCTCTCAGACTATTGCTTCAATTAGGGATGGGACAGGACCCCTCACTAGTAATTCTAAAATGTTGTGTTTAAATTCTAAATTGTATCAATCTGAGCAATGTAATGATGGACAATCTAGGATGGAGTCCTTTTTCAGGAATTTAATTCTCCCAGGAATTTCTTCTGAACAAGAGGCCCTCCTCAATGTTCCGTTATCTATACATGAGATACAGGAAGGTGTGAGACAGCTCCAAAGTGGGAAGGCCACTGGTCCCGATGGACTCACTAATGACTAGTGAATTCAATAAAAAGTTCACAGGGTTATTATCAGAGCCTATGCTAAACATGTTCAATCATGTATGTAATTTGGTCTCCTCCCACCATCATTGAGAGAAGCTAAAATCTCCCTAATTCTTAAGAAAGGAAAGAGCCCTGAAGATTGTGCCTCCTATAGGCCTATTTCACTGTTAAATGTTGACTTTAAAATCTTACCTTAGCGTTGCCATTAGAAACTGTGTTAACCTTTTATCATAAAAGAGGATCAAACAGGTTTTGTAAAAGGCCAACAACAGGAATTCTGCAGATGCTGGAAATTCAAGCAACACACATCAAAGTTGCTGGTGAACGCAGCAGGCCAGGCAGCATCTGTAGGAAGAGGTGCAGTCGACGTTTCAGGCCGAGACCCTTCGTCAGGGCTAACTGAAGGAAGAGTGAGTAAGGGATTTGAAAGTTGGAGGGGGAGGGGGAGATCCAAAATGATAGGAGAAGACAGGAGGGAGAGGGATAGAGCCAAGAGCTGGACAGGTGATAGGCAAAAGGGGATACGAGAGGATCATGGGACAGGAGGTCCAGGAAGAAAGACAAGGGGGGGAGGGGCCCAGAGGATGGGCAAGAGGTATATTCAGAGGGGCAGAGGGAGAAAAAGGAGAGTGAGAGAAAGAATGTGTGCATAAAAATAAGTAACAGATGGGGTACGAGTGGGAGGTGGGACCTTAGCGGAAGTTTGAGAAGTCGATGTTCATGCCATCAGGTTGGAGGCTACCCAGACAGAATATAAGGTGTTGTTCCTCCAACCTGAGTGTGGCTTCATATTTACAGTAGAGGAGGCCGTGGATAGACATGTCAGAATGGGAATGGGATGTGGAATTAAAATGTGTGGCCACTGGGAGATCCTGCTTTCTCTGGCGGACAGAGCATAGATGTTCAGCAAAGCGGTCTCCCAGTCTGCGTCGGGTCTCGCCAATATATAAAAGGCCACATCGGGATCACCGGACGCAGTATATCAACCCAGTCGACTCACAGGTGAAGTGTTGCCTCACCTGGAAGGACTGTTTGGGGCCCTGAATAGTGGTAAGGGAGGAAGTGTAAGGGCATGTGTAGCACTTGTTCCGCTTACACGGATAAGTGCCAGGAGGGAGATCAGTGGGGAGGGAGGGGGGGGACGAATGGACAAGGGAGTTGCGTAGGGAGCAATCCCTGCAGAATGCGGGGGGGGGGGGGAGGGAAAGATGTGTTTAGTGGTGGGATCCCGTTGGAGGTGGCGGAAGTTACGGAGAATAATATGTTGGAGCTGGAGGCTGGTGGGGTGGTAGGTGAGGACCAGGGGAACCCTATTCCTAGTGGGGTGGTGGGAGGATGGAGTGAGAGCAGATGTACGTGAAATGGGGGAGATGCGTTTAAGAGCAGAGTTGATAGTGGAGGAAGGGAAGTCCCTTTCTTTAAAAAAGGAAGACATCTCCCTTGTCCTAGAATGAAAAGCCTCATCCTGAGAGCAGATGCGGCGGAGACGGAGGAATTGCGAAAAGGGGATGGCGTTTTTGCAAGAGACAGGGTGAGAAGAGGAATAGTCCAGATAGCTGTGAGTAAAAGGCCGTAGATCATCTAACAATATCAGAAGATTACTTAATGTGGATCAAGGGAATGGTGGCGTAAGGAAAAGGTCTCTCGACAAAAAAGGTAAACTGCCCCATAATCGAATTTAGACAAATACTTAATATTGCATAACTATGTTAATAAAAGGGGCAAGGATGATGTCTAAGAACAAGATTAAAAAGTCCGCCCCGAAGGCTGATAAACATAAAGAGACGCAGCAAGGCGACGGGCCTAGCTCCCCTACGGCAAGCCAGGACGGAGATAATGAGGGGGAATCGGTGACTCTGTCCTTGATGCTCGGAGAGATCCGCGAGTTCCAACAAGATAACAGCAAACAGCTGGAAGATATTAAAGGAGAAATAGTAAAAACTAACTCGCGGATAGATGAAGCCAAAGCGAGGATTGTTGGAATTGAAGAGAAGCTACAAAACACAGAGGAGGTGATAGCAGAAATGCTGAAGCTGCAAGACCAGCTCCAGTGGCAACTAATAGATCAAGAAGGCCGCTCGAGAAGGGAAAATGTGAGGATTTACGGAGTTCCCAAAGGAACTGAAGGTAAACCCGGATTGATGATTCCCTTGGTGGAGAAGCTACTTAGAGAGAACCTTGATATGCCGGCCGCAAAAGACCTACAGATAGAAAGAGCTCACCGCGCGTTGGCACCACAGCCTCCAGCAGGTGCCCAGCCCAGATCGATTCTGGTCAGATTTCTCAGTTACAGAACGAAGGAAGAGGTGCTTAAAAGGGCATGGCAAAAGAAAGGTTTCATGTGGAACAACTGTAAAATCAGTTTAGACCATGACTACGCACCGGGGATTCTTGCCAGACGGAAGGAATATACGGAAACACGGAGAGTCCTGAAGGAAAACAACATCAGATTCCAGACCCTGTATCCAGCTCGGCTGAGAGTCTTTTACGACAAAGGGACAAAAACTTACGCTACGGTGGAGGAGGCAACATCGGACCTGGCGGACCGGGGACGACCTATTAAAGTTATCACCCAACCGGAGTCGCTACTTGAGAGGATTCGGCAGAAGTCGTGGCAGTTAGTGGGGCGAGGACGCTCCACTCGAACCAGAGTGTCAAACTACAAGGAAAAGCTGCAAATATTCAGACGCGAATGTACAGAGAACACAGATTAATTAAGAGAAATGACTGAAAAGAGTAAATTGGACTTAAAGGTAAAATGAAAACTGGTAACTGAAAATAAACTAGACGGAATAACTTGAATGATAGCAATATGGTCGAGACATAAATAGGAGAAAATTCTCTATGATTATTCAAACTGCTGAGGGCCCTCTAACACAGGGTGAAGATAGAGGTTATCCCGCTGAACTGAGGCGGGTCGGTGCTCAGGCCTCACTGTGGGAAGTCGGGAAAAATTTTCAAATGTTGCACGTTCAAAAATGTCTAGGTTATATGTCTTGGTTTACTGTTGAGAAGGGATTGCTTACTGTTTGGTTAGAAAAGGAGAGTGTTTTTTTTCTACTAGAGAAAAATGCAAACTGAATTGGTAAAAATAATTTCCTATAATGTTAATGGGGTTTTGAATCCAATTAAAAGAAATAAGATTATGTCTAAATTGAAAAAAGAGAGGGCACAAATAGCTTTCCTCCAGGAAACACATATGAGCCAATCTGAACATGGAAAATTAAAAAGAATGGGCTTTAAGCATGTATTTTATTCATCATATAAATTGAGTCACAAAAGAGGGGTAGCTACTTTAATATCAAGTACTCTTAATTATGAACATATTTCAGAGACCAGAGACAAAGAAGGACGGTTCGTAAAAATCACAGGAAGAATAGAAGGTACAGAAATAACATTGCTGAATGTTTATGCTCCTCCAGGTTGTGAATGGTCATTTTATAGACACATTTTTGATCTAACGGTCAGTTCTCAAGGGGTAGTAATTTGCGGAGGGGATTTTAATATTAGATTAAATCCTATATTAGATTCTTCAAGAATAGTTACTCAGAATAAACCTCTGACTCGGAAAGTGAATTCATTGATGGAGGAGTTGGGAATTATAGATGTCTGGAGGGAATTACACCCTACTAGTAAAGATTATACATATTACTCTTTCCCTCATTCAGCCTATTCAAGGATAGACTATTTCTTTATCTTTAATACAGATAGACTCAGGATAAAAAACTGTAATATTGCAACAATTGATCTGTCGGATCATAGCCCAGTCTCTATGTCTCTAATCCTGGAAAGGAAAATGAGGAAAACACTATGGAGGCTAAACTCACATATACTCAATAACCCGAAAGTAATGGAGAGATTAAGGGGAGAAATCAAAGAATATCTAGACCTTAATGACATGGGAGAAACATCACCAGTGATCTTATGGGATACATTGAAAGCTGTACTGAGAGGGAAAATTATTTCCATTACCACCCACATGAAAAAAATCAATGCACAAAAATTAGCAGACCTTCAAGGAAAATTAAAACAACTTCAAGTTGTAGATAGCAACAAAAGTAATTCAAATCGAAAACAGGAAATTAGGAAATTGCAAAGTGAAATTGACAATATTTATACGTTGGAAACTCAAAGAAATTTTCTTTACCTGAGACAAAAGAATTATGAAGTAGGAGGTAAATCAGCTAGATTATTAGCATATAAATTACGAAAACAACAAGCAGACAATACAATTCATAAAATAAAGAATCCAAAGACAAAGCTTGTGGAGAGTACAACAGGGAAAATTCAAGAGAGTTTTGAAACATATTATCGAGAGCTGTACTCCCAACCCCGGGCCCCCAATGAGCCCTACATGTATTGAATTTTTTAGATCTATCTAAACTTACAGATTTACAAAATGAAAGTTTATTAGAACCAGTAACTGTCAAAGAACTGAACGTGGCCATCTCTAGGTTAAAGGCTGGAAAGTCCCTGGGTTCTGACGGGTTTACCTCAGAGTGGTTCAAGTCCCTGAAGACACAGTTAGCCCCATTACTACTTAACACCTTTAATTGGATCTTGCAGAGAGGAGAAACTCCACCTTCCTGGAGAGAAGCGATTATTTCAGTTATTCCTAAAGAGGGTAAAGATAAACTAGAATGTGGCAATTATCAGCCAATTAGTGTCCTTAATTTAGATTACAAACTATTTACATCTATATTAGCGCGCAGATTGGAAAAGCTTTTACCTGGCCTAATCCACTTAGACCAGACTGGATTTATTCAACAAAGACAAACACAGGACAACATAAGGAGAACTCTGCACATATTAGAACAGGTTAATAAGAACGAGACAGAGACAATGGTAGTAGGATTGGACGCTGAGAAAGCTTTTGATTCGGTTAGTTGGGCATTCCTATACAGAGTGTTAGGAAGATTCGGCTTTCAAGAAAAGTTTATTAAAGTAATTCAGACTCTATATGACAGCCCTACAGCCCAAATTAATATAAATGGGGACCTCTCTGACTCCTTTATCTTAGAGAGAGGCACTAGACAGGGATGCCCAATTTCTCCTCTCCTTTTTGCGCTATATATTGAACCGCTTGCCCAACTAATAAGACAGAGCGAAATCGTAAAAGGTATCAAGGTGGCAGGGATTGAACAGAAAGTGGCGTTATTCGCAGATGATGTTTTGGTCTATCTGAGTGAACCAGAAAAATAATTTATAGGATTGTTTACACTGTTGGATGACTTTGGGAAAATATCAGGTTATAAAATAAATGTAAAGAAAACGCAGGTTATGTCCCTAAATTATACACCATCCAAAAAATTGCAGGATACATATGATCTTATGTGGGAAGCTAAATCATTAAAATATTTAGGAATAACCCTGCCGAAGGATCTTTCAACACTGTCACAGGTAAATTATGGGCCATTAATCTCAGAGATAAAAGCAGATATGCATAGATGGAATCTTATCCCCTTTTTAAGTTTAAATTCAAGGATAAATACTATAAAAATGAATATTCTTCCTCGGTTATTGTATCTTTTCCATACTTTACCGGTGGAGGTAGATGATAATCAATTCAGGGAATGGGACAAATGGATTTCCCGCTTCATTTGGTAAGGGAAGAAACCTAGAATTCGATATAACACCTTACAGTTAGGGAAGGAAGGAGGAGGTATGGTTCTTCCTTGCCTGAGAAATTATTTTTATGTCTCACAGATAACCCCTCTGTTATATTGGTGTAATAGGGAATATAAGGCTAGATGGAAGGAAATAGAATTTGGATTAGTTGACAGTTTTCCTCTTCAGGCTTCAATAGCTGACAAAGGATTGATGGTCCAGTTGGAAAAATTTAAAAACGCTTGGATAAATCTTACATTAAAAGTATGGCAGAAGGTGGTTAATTCATGTGGAATTAATAACATGTTAAAACTCTTTAGATGGTGTGCATATGATACTGAATTCCTTCCCAACAGAGGAGATAAAAGATTTGAGCTATGGATAAAGAAAGGTCTTACAACCTACCTCTCATTTATAGATAAAAGAGTATTACAAAGTTTCCAAATCCTGCAGGACAAACATGGCCTAGAACATAATGACTTTTTTAGGTACCTTCAAGTACGAAACTGTTAACCAGAGTTGTAGATATACAGACCTATCAACAGTAGAATTAGAATTTTTTAAGATTCTGAATTCGGCTTGCAGTTCAATACCTAGTAAATCAGTTTCTCGATTATATAATGCACTCTCCCATGCTAAAAATGTAAATACACTGTATATTAAAGAGAAGTGGAAGAAAGAAGCGGGGTTGGTACTTTCAGAGGAGGCTTGGGAGAAAATCTGCAGCTTTCAATGGTCCTCGACTAATTCTTGGACTTGGAGAGAACATTGTTGGAAAAACATTATAAGATACTTCAAGACCCCATATCAGGAAAAATATAAAGATACAAATGTGATGTGTTGGAGAAGGTGCGGCTCCAAGGAGGCAAATCATTTTCATATTTTTTGGGATTGCCCTAAATTAAGTCTATTTTGGGAAGGTATTCATAGAACATTAGTTAAGGTACTTAGGTCCCAGATACCTCTGAACTTTGAGACACTCTATTTGGGGCATGTATTGTTTCTTGAACAGAAGGAAGATATAAAGTTGCCGCAGGCCCTCCTAGCGGCAAGTAAGAAATCAATCACTAGAAAATGGCTAAATCCAATACCACCTACATTAGAAGATTGGTACGAAATTATCTTGGAAATATTTAAAATGGAAAAGTTGACTTACTCCCTGAGAACTCAAAAAGAAAAATTTTATCAAATCTGGAATAAATGGATTGAATATATAACCCCAATGCGAGCAGACTTTAGATGACTCTCCTAATGATTTATACTGCTCTTCTCATCAACACAGTAATATTGCTAATGTAAGCACCCCTAGTCTAAATGTTTGTTTTTTTTGTTTTCTTTTGGAAAATAGAGAATTAACACAAGTAAAGGGAAAGATTTGGGAAAGGGATAAAAAAATGAAAAAATTAAGTAAATAAGTACATAGGGATTGGATAATTATGTCTGCGGGCAGAAGCAAGCATGAACAAATTAGGATATAAACACCTACAATGGTTGATAGATAGGCTTATATACAACATTTTGGACCAGTGGGAATGGTCCAGAAGGGTTATATGGAAACTATTATTACCATTTTTCTTAACAACTAATTCCATTACTTAGCCTAATAGGTTAGATTTACCACAGTACATAATTATCTACTTAAATGTTTATTTTCCTTTTATATCATCTCAATGTGTACTTAAGAATGTATAAATAATTGTAGTTTTATACATATAAAAAAATGGAAAAGGTTATATGTGTGAAAAAAGTACATGATATTTGTGAATTCCTTATCCAAATAAAAATAAAATTGAAAAAAAAGATTACTTAATGTGATTCAGGCATGTCAGCAACAGGCAGTGGACGGATTGGTGGTTTCCTTAGATGAAGAAAAGGCCTTTGATCGTGTCGAATGGCAGTATCTTTTTTTTTACTTTAGAACGATTTGGTTTGGACAATAATTTTTTTAAAGTGGGTGAAGGTTCTTTATAATGATCCTTTGGCTGCGATTCTCACTAATGGCATTAGGTCAGATAATTTTAGTATTCTGAGGGGCAGCCAAAAGGGCTGCCCTTTATCACCACTACTTTTCACACTCGTGATTGAGCCATTGGCTGAGGCTATTCAGCGAGACCCCAAAATATCTGCTCTGGACATAGGACTAAAGTCACATAAAATTACATTGTATGTGGATATGTTCTAATTTTCTTATCAAACCCTGCTATATCAGTGCAGCACCTTATACAATGCATCAATTCATTTAGCGCCTTTTCAGGTTATAAAATGAACTTTACTAAATCAGAGGCTATGTCTCTGGGGAATCTGCAGCAGGTACCTGACACTCAGGGTGTTTGCCCCTTTAAATGGTTGCAGACAGGTTTTGTTTATTTAGGCATATTTATCACACCTACGTTTGATCAATTGTTCAAAGCCAACTTTACACAGTTATTTGACAAAATCAAACAGGATCTTGAGCGATGGAGCACTCTTCCCATTTCTTGGCTTGGCCAAATATCCTTGCTCAAAATGAACATTCTTCCTCGTCTGCTCTACCCAATACAAATGATTGCAGTCATTTTTACCCAACAAATACTTAAAAAAATAAATGGCTGGTTTGTTTCTTTCATCTGGAACAAAAAAAGACCCTGTATTAAAATGTCTAAGTTACAACTTCCCAGTAGTCTGGGGGGGGGGGGGGTTCAGATTTTCCAGACATCAAAAAATATCAATTAAGTTCCTTTTTATCTTATGTGGTTGACTGGGTTTGCAGGGACCCTTCCTCAATTTGGCTAGACATTGAAGCTTCACAAGCAAAATGCCCTCTTACTAATTTGCTTTTCCTCAGTAAGATGAAACTAGTTAAGGAACATTGTCGCAGTCTAATAACAATTAATACAGTCAGGGTTTAGAGGGCGGTGTGACAAATTGAGGGCAATGCAGCAAAAAAATCACCCTTCACTCCAATAACCGGCAGTCCAGATTTTCAGCCTGGCACAATGGATTCTGGATTTAACCTTCCACCTAGGAGATTTGTTTGATGCAAGAACGATAATGTCTTTTAGTCAAATAGTACAGAAATTTAACATACTCAACAAGGATCTTTATCATTTCTTTCAGATAAGAGATTATATACAGAAAAGAAACATCACTGTTAACTGATTTCTATAGTTCTGACATAGAAAAGAGGGTGTTTCATTCTAAGGGTAAAGCGTCTATTAGTACTTTTTACAGCATCCTGAGGGAATGTTCTTGTGGAGAGGCTGAGCAGCTGGGAAGGGTCTGGGAGGAAGAGCTGGGAGTAGAAATTACAGCTGAAACATGGGAAGACATCTGTGATAATGCAAGGAAGATTTCAGTTTGTAATGGAACTGAAGCATTGCAACTCAAAATTCTGCATAGAGCCCATCTGACTCCCGATCGTCTCTCGAAATTTAAGACAGGCGTTTCACCCACTGTTTTTGGACTAATCCCAAACTTCAGGCATACTGGAGTGATATTTTGGGTGAAATAGAAAAGATTCTGAAGACGGAGCTTGAACTGGACCCAGTGTCTTTTCTCTTAGGCTTAACCAGCAGTCGTATTATTAACGCACATCAGAAAAAACTTTTTAACATCCTGACTTTTTGTGCGAGGAAGAACATTTTACTTTGTTTGATATCCAATAAGACCCCTGGACTTTTTGGTTGGTGTAAATTAATCATGGAATACATTCCTTTGGACTTTTTGACATGTATGGCACACTCAAAAACAAATAGTTTTCATAAAACATGGTAACCTTTTCTGCAGTATATAGATGTAAATCTGTCTGATATACTAATAAGGGCTTTTGTATAGGATGTTGTGGTGATGTCCATATTTTGATGGAAGTGTTCTGATACCTCATATCTGTGAGGGGAAGAAATGTAAATGTAAGTGTATCTGGAAACTGAAAGTTTTGTTATGCTGAGCAAAAAAAATAATAATTAAAAAAAAGCAGAACTATTTCCTGACCTCTCCTCCCTTTTATCTACTTCTGATGTCTCATATTGTTCTTGTGAAATGAAGGCAAATTTGTCAGGATTTCTCTCAGCTGCACGGACAGGTCTGAGATCTGTTGATGACAAACCATTATTTAGATACTGCAATTCATAAAAATGCAACATAACACATCAGCACTTGAAAGGACTGACTGCTAATTAGTCCATCAAATAAAATATTCTGAGGAATTACCAGCGATGCAACATGTAGACCTACTTGACTTACAATTAGTACATCAGCAAATTATAGCTGTGTATGATTTGGCAATATGCAAGAGCTGCTTCAGTTAATTCAGCAGGACGTAGGGCAGTTATTTAACTTTGACCTTAAAGAATGAACGATGTCACTTATCAACATATGATTTACCGGCTAAACTGTGGAAGAATAATTTAAATATATTGTAGAAAATTTAGTAACATTTCTCCCATTCCTCATTCAGTATAGCAGGCAGATACTGCATAAAACATAAGAGTAAAATGACTAAAGATAATTTCACACAGGCATGCTTCTTATGGAATATCATCATCATCAGGTGCCGTGCCCAGTTTGAGCTTTGACTGCCATGGCCCACACACTCCTGTTTCGGGTCAAGTGGATCAATTCATTGGTATTCATTTCCAGTTCCCTGGCTGCTGTCTCCATTATCATTTGTCTTTGTCTTCCTCTTGCTTTCTTCCCTTCAATCTTTCCCATAATTACCGTGCATTCTAACTCCTCTTTCCTAATCACATGTCCAATGAAGTTACGTTGCCTTTTCATGATCTCACACATTATTTCCCTTTTTGTGTTTGCTCTATTCATGACATCCTCATTAGATATTCATTTCGTCCATGATATTCTTTGCATCCTCCTCAAAAACCACATCTCTGTTGCTACAATTCGTTTCCTCATGTTACTAGATATTGTACAACATTCTGAGCCATATAACATAACTGGATAAAAGTAACATTTCAGTACTCTGAGGCAGGTTGTCATGCCTAGTTCAGTATTGGTCAGTATACTCTTCATTCTCGTAAAGGTGTCTTTTGCTATCCCTATTCTTCTTTTGATGTCCAAGTCACACCTGCCATCTGATGTCACCCAGCTTCCTAAGTAGCAAAAGTTCTGTACTTGTTTTAAGTCTTCCCCATTTATTCTCAGCCTGCATATAGGATTCTCCTTCTTTTTGGATATCACCATACATTCTGTCTTTTCGCAATTGATAGATAGACCCATTTTTGCACTTTCTTCAACAATTCTATCAAATAAGTTTAGTAATTCTTCCTCTGTACTTGCAATTAACACAGTATCATGTGCATATCTGAAATTATTGATGTTTTCACCACCAACTCTGATGTCTCTTTATTTTTTATAATATTGTTTTACTGTACACATTAAATAAATTAGGGGAGAAAACACATCCTTGTCTAACGCCTCTCTTGATTTTCGTAAACTGACTCACTTCTCCATCTATTCTTACAGCGGCAGTTTGTTCCCAGTACAGGTTTCTGATTAGACGGAGGTCTTTCGAATCTAGATCTATAAACATAGTTTCCTGTATTATTTCACATAACTTATTGTGCTTCACTTTATCAAATGCTTTTGTGTAGTCAATAAAATAAACAAACAAATCTTTTTGCACTTGAATAGCTCATTCTGATAGTATCCTTAACATCAATATTGCATTTCTTGTACCTTTGTCTTTCACAAAACCACATTGTTCTTTGCCTATTTCAGCTTGTATCTTACTTTTAGCTCTTGTCATCAAAATTCTTAGAAGTATCTTGGTGATATGACTCATTAAACTTATGGTCCAATGTAATTCACACTTTATTACTCCCAGCTTTCTTAGGAAGAATGATAAATACTGGTTTTTTCATCTCTTCTGGTATTATGCCAGTCTCCTACATTTCATTGATTAAATCAGTAAGTTTTTCAATTCCATAATCTTCAAGGACGATAATTTATTCTATTACTAATTCATCAGGACCTGCTGCCTTTCGTTTCTTCCTCCTACTTATTGCATTACGAACTTCAGATTTGAAAATACTTGGACCTTCAATTGTTCTTCATAATTTCTGTTTTCTCCCCTCGATCATCTTCAAACAATTCCTGAATATACTCAGTCCATCTGTTCATAATCTCATCTTTTTCCATGATAACGGTACCATCCTTTGCTTTCAAACATTCACCTGAAGAGAGGAGCTTTTTACCAGTGATATTCTTGATTTGTTGATGTAGCCTTTTTGGATCAGTAATAGGGATTCTTTCTATTTGCTCACATTCTTGGTTTAACTATTCTACTTTGGCTTTTTGACATAAGCTTTTAACATTTTTATCTAAGGACTTATATTCTATAGGATTTGCTTTCTTCTGTCTCCTTTCTTCCATTAGATTTTTGATTTCATCTGTCATCCATTTATTCTTTGTGCTTTTTTCTTTTTTAGGAATCACTGACTTTGCCGATTCTACCAAGGCATCCTTTAGAGTTAAATTTCATTTCTACATGATTGTTATCATCTTCAACAGATTCTATTTCTAGACTTTGAAATCTATTCCTTACTTCAATTGCAAATTTTTGTCTTAAGTTTTCTTCTTTAATTAATTGCAAGTAGTCAAGGGATTGTTCAGGTTTTGCTTCTTTGGTTTTTTAAGTTTTACTTTTACATGACATACTACTGGGTTATGGTCACTATTACAGTCTGCACCTGGATATGCTCTGCATTGAGTCACTGAGTTTCTAAATCTTTGGTTTATAGTAATAAAGTCAATTTGATTTCTAGTGTTATCACCTGGACTTTTCCAGGTCCACAAGTGTCTTGGATGGTTTTTAAAGTAGGTATTCATAATGACCTGATTATTCATCTTGCACCATTCTACCCATTTCTCACCCCCTTCATTTCTTTGCCCTCACCCAAACTTTCCTATGATATTTCTATCAGCACCTTGTCCTACTTTAGCATTTAGATCTCCCATGACAATTACAATATCTTGAGATTTGCATCCATTCTTTGCTTATTCAAGCTCTTCATAGAAGAGCTTAGTTACCCCTCAGTCATTCATTGCTCCCAGGGCTCCTCTGACCCGGAATGGTCGCACCTGCAAGGGTTCCTGCTCAAGATACGAGCGAAGGCCAACAGCGGATCCGGCAGGTTCAGTAACTGAACTTATGATGGAGAAGGCGGATGAGCTACAAACTCAAATTTTAACGGCTATAGTATAGGCGGATGAACATTTGGGAAGAGAAATGGCGCTTTCTTTAGTTTGCCCAACGGTAGGCAATAGCAAACCACCGTTGCTATTTGCTAAGAAAACCACGGTCAAACTCACAAAATGTATCACACAACAACAGCGTCAGGTGGATCTTCAAAACAACTCTGAAGATGCTTCACTCGGTCAGGTTGATTCTGGCCAGCAGGGGATCCCCAACCATCATCAAGCTACTGGTCATAAAATTTAGGTAACACAGAAGAAAATTATTGCCACTTGGAATGTAAGAACCCTATATCAAGCAGGAAGATTGGACAATGTGATAAATGAAATGAAATTAACATCATGGAAATTAGTGAAGTTCATTGGGTAGGTGCGGAAACATGTCAGATTAGAAATAAAACACTAGTTTATTCTTGTGGAACATCCCATACTAATGGAGTAGGAATTCTAATGGATGAAAACATGGCAAAAAGTGTTTTAGGACATTGGGCAATATCGGAAAGAGTGCTTCTTGTTAGATTCAAAGGACAACCATTTGATTTAGCAATTATACAGGTATATGCACCAACAACAGATTATGGAATATAAAGAAACAATTTTAAGGGTGACTCCCTGATTTGAAAAAGACAATGCAGAGCTGAGGTTGCTTAAGCTGATCGAACACTATATTGAACAGGTTTCCATAGCTTTAAACGACTTTTTCCTACCCATTCCCACCACATTCTCAAATGCAACTTTATCCATTGCATATCCACATAAAATCAGACAATACATTTAAATGTCATTTGGAAGGAGATTTAGAAAATAAATCTTAAGAAACTAACATTGTGCTGACTGTGCATCAGTTGCATTAAATGTTTTGTATATTCAAAAGGATACAAACAATTATGGCTGCATAAATACATGGATGAAGACCTGATTGATAATTGATAAGTACTGCATACCCTGTACAGATGGGATCTCAGTAGCTACAGACTCTACCTATAGATCCTTCCAGAGGTCACAGTCATAGTTACTCCATTGTTCCATATTAACAAAGTCAAAAAGAAAGCACTTCCAGTAAAACTCCAATCGTCCACCACCCTCGGTTTTTGGTGGTGCCAGACTAACTGAATTTCTGGGCATCGTTTCTCAAGTGTGACCACCATGCAGATCATGCTCTCTTCTTGTGGCTGGAAATACAGAAACCTGAAATCCCACTCCCAAGGGTCAGGAACAGTTACTTTCCAACAATTAGCTGCTTGAATTATCCTGCAATACCCTCATCCTATCTCAGCAATTGAACGATTGACAATCTCATGCACTACAATTGATGTGTATCTGATTGTGTGAAACAGGACATGTAAAATAAATCACAGTCACTTTCTTTACTACCTGTACAAATTACACTCAGTCGCCATTGAAAGGCCTTTTGCGGCTGCAGCACATGCACTTCAAGGCTCAACTTATTGTGTATTCAGAGATGCTCTTCTGCATACCACTATTGTAACGTGTTGTTACTTGAGTTTCTGTTGCACTTCTGTCAGCTTGAACTAGTTGGGTAATCCTCCTCGGACCTCTCTCATTTACAAGACGCTGAACTCTTGCTCACTGATATTTTTTGTTTTTCCACACAATTCTTTGTAAACTCTCAACATCTCTTCCCCCTCCACCTTAACAGTGATGATGTTTCTCTTGTCCACACATACCACACAATGATCCTCCGTATCCAACACGTCACACTCCACAACTAACGCCTCTCCAAAAGCACGCTACCAAAAACAGTGTTTTACCAACTTCCCACCCCCGATTTTTCACAGGGATCACGTACTCCATGATTTCCTTTTCATTCAACCCTCCCCACTGATCTCCGAAGTGCTACACCTCCGCTGTTCCCGTACTCCCTTCTCCTCCATTCAGGGTCCCAAACAGTCCTTCCAGATGAGGCAATATTTAACCAGTGAATATGCTGGAGTCATCTATTGTGTCTGGTACTCCTGATGCAGCCTCCTCTATATTGGTGAGACTCGACGGAAACTGGGACAGCTTCATGATGCACCTCTGCTCCATCTGCTGATAGTGGTATTTCACAGTGGCAAAGCATTTTAATTCTGATTCATATCCCATTCCAACGTGTTGCTCCATGGCTTCCCCTTGTGCCAAGAGGAGATCACCCTCAGGGTTGTGGACTAACACCTTATATTCTGTCTCGGTAACCTCCATATGGGAACTGCCCATATTTCTCAACAAATTTGCCCAAGTATTTCACAAAAAGTGAATTCATTATACAGCAAGATCTGAGGCAGTCAGGTTTGAAGGTCAAATGTGAATCACATCACTTACCACTTTGATTATTAGATGCTCCATCCCACTTGCACATCTGTGCTCGATTCACGTAATTCTGCTCATCTGTGTCATAACTGAAGACCTTCTTCATCTGCTGACTGAAATTAATAGCGAGACCGGAAGCTAAATGGGCTTCATTATAATATCAAATGTAATAGACGTTCATACAAAAGCAAAATACAAGGGATGAAATAAAAAATAGAAAATTACGCAACTACACAGTTTAGACTGCATTGGCAGAGGGTTGCTTGCTTCACACTTCTCTGCAATTAATCCTTCACCAATGTCATTATCAAACTATCAGTGGATTCAAATACAACTTCTGTGATTCATAAAGGTTAAAATATTAAACAAAATCAGAGAATATTAATAAAAATACCTTATTCATCCAGCTACATTCTTCGATAAATGTATATTATGAGAATAGAACTATTTCCTGACCTGTCCTGCCTTTTATCTACTTCTGATGCCTGATATTGTTCTTGGGAAATGAAGGCAAATTTGTCAGGATTTCTCTCAGCTGCACGGACAGGTCTGAGATCTGTTGATGACAAACCATTATTCAGCTATCGCAATTAATAAAAACGCAACATAACACACCAACACTTGAAAGGACTGACTTAATTAGTCCATCAAATATAACATACTAAGGAATATTCTGAGGTGTGGTGATGCAACATATCAACCTACTTGACAGCAAATTATCAGCTGTGTATGATGTGGCAATATGCAAGAGCTGCTTCAGTTAAAGGCTGACTTATACTTGTGCGTAGTAGCTTACGCCGCAGCCTAAGCAAGTGGGCTATGCCATGGTGAGCATCTGTACTTGTGCGTTGGTGTGTCTGCGTCGCTCTGCAATTCACAGCCAAAACGCTAGTTGGCGGTGGGGTTTCTATGCCACTGTGTTGAACTTCTTCATATTGAAACTCAACACTAACAAACTCAAACTTCAAATAATGATGACTGAGATTGAAGGAGGGTGAATTCTCTGTGCTTGTCCGGCCACTGAGAGACATAGACGAGGAAATTCATTTCAGGTATATTTGGATGTCAGCAGGTAGATTTGACAACTTGGTTCATCATCTCCAACCATTTATTTCGCATCAGTGTACGCACAGTATACTCGGAGACTGGCAATCACCACTCGAGTTTTAGCTTCAGGTGGAAGTCAACAGGCTGTAGCAGCTAGCTACAAACTGGCGTCAAGCACAGGGTCCTTCATAATTTCGGAGGTCTGTAAAGCTTTATGGAAAGCATTGCAGCCAGAGTTCCTTCCCTGCCCTTCAGTCGCCCAATGGGAAGCTATTGAAGTGTAGGAGGAAATGTGATACTACCAAGCTGACTAATCACAGTTGTTCGGTCTGCGTCGCAGCAACGCGTAGTTAGATTTTGGGAGAGATGCGCGTTAGTCTACGGCGTAGGGTTCCGCGTAGGGTTTGTGGCTACACCGCACATTTGATGCACAAGTATAAATCAGCCTTAATTCAGCAGGATGTTGGGCAGTTATTTAACTTTGACCTTAAACAATGAACGAGATCACTTATCAACATATGATTTACCGGCTAAACTGTGGAAGAATAATTTAAATATATTATAGAAAGTTTAGTAAAGTTCCTCCCACTCCTCACTCACCATATCAGGCAGATACTGTATAAAACATGAGAGTAAAATGACTCAGGATAATTTTACTGAGGTACGCTTCTTTTGGAATATAAAGAAACAATTTTAAGGGCGACTCCCTGATTTGAAAAAACACAATGCAGAGCTGAAGTTGCTTACGCTGATGGAACAATATATTGAACAGATTTCCATAGCCTTAAACGACTTCTTCCTACCCATTCCCACCCCATTCTCAAATGTAACTTTACCTGTTGCATATCCACATAAAAACAGACAATGCATTTAAATGTCATTTGGAGGGAGATTTAGAAAATAAATCTTAAGAAACAAACATTCTGCAGATGATGCATCAGTTGATTTAAATGTTTTGCATCTCCAAAAGGATACAAACAATTATGGCTGCGTAAATACATGGATGACGACCTGGCACATTGGTAAATACTGTATACACTATACAGATGGAATCTCAGTAGCTACAGACTCTGTCTATACATTCTTCCAGAAGTCACAGTCATACTTACTCCATTGTTCCATATTAACAAAATCAAAAAGAAGGCACTTCCAGTAAAACTCTAATTGTCCACCACACTCGGCCATTTGGTGGAGCCAGACCAACTGAATTTCTGGGCACCTTTTTCCAAGTATGGTCACCATGCAGATCATGCTCTCTTCTTGCCGCTGGAAATACAGAAACCTGAAATCCCACATCCCAAGGTTCAGGAACAGCTACTTTCCTACAACCATTAGCTGCTTGAACTGTCCTGCAATACCCTAATCCTACCTCAGCAGTTGAACAACTGACCATCTCCTGCACTACAATTGATGTATGTCTGATTGTGTGAAACAGGACATGTAAAATAAATCAGTCACTTTCTTTACTATCTGTATAAATTACACTCAGTCGCCACTGAATGTCTGTCCACGGCCTTTTGCTGCTGTAGCACGTCCACTTCAAGGTACAATTTATTGTGCATTCAGAGATGCTCTTCTGCATACCACTGTTGTAACGTGTTGTTACTTGAGTTTCTGTTGCACTTCTCTCAGCTTGAACTCATTGGGCAATCCTCCTCTCATTTACAAGACGTTTTTGCGCACTGAACTCTTGCTCACCGGATATTTTTTATTTTCCCACACCATTCTCTTTAAGCTTGACATTTCTCCCCCTCTCCACCTTAACTGTGACAGAGTACCTCTTGTCCCCACCTACCACCCGATGATCCTCCGATTCCAACATGTCACCCTCCACAACTAACACCTCTCCAAAAGCATGCTACCACTGAAAGTATTTTACCAACTTCCCACCCCGATTTTTCACGAGGATCACGTACTCCGCGATTTCCTTGTTCATTCATCTCTCCCCTCTGATCTCCGAAGTGCTACAACTCTCTGTTCACGTACTCCCTTCTCCTCCATTCAGTGTCCCAAACAGTCCCTCTAGGTGAGGCAATATTTAACCAGTGAATATGCTGGAGTCATCTCTTGAGTCTGGTACTCCTGATGCAGCCTCCTCTATATTGGTGAGTCCCATCAGAAACTGGGGGACCGCTTTGTCATGGAAAGTGGTCTGTCACAGTGGCAAAGCATTTTAATTCTGATTCATATTCCATTCCAACATGTTGCTCCATGACTTCCTCTTGTGCGAAGATGAGGCCACCCTCAGGGTGGCGGACTAACACTTTATATTCTGTCTGGGCAGCCTCCAACATGATACCATAAATATTCATTTCTCCTTCCAGTAATAAAAAATTTCCGGTAAACGTTACCCGGTGAGCCAGATGTCAAATCATCAGGACTCTTCACATGTCAGATTATTGGAGCTTTAGTGTAATTAAGCTCGGGCCTGCTGGTTTCACACCAAACAATGCCAGCACAATTTCAAGCAGTAATTACTGAAGAACATGCACAATATGTCACAAGTTCAAATCTTTTATCAGACAATTTGATGTTAGATAACTCATGCTTACCCAATTTCATCAAATTTGGTAAGAGGCGAATTACATACTGTCTATAATTCTCCTCAGTCGTTGTAACTGGATTTAGCCGTAAATCTAGTTCAGTTAAATGGATCAGATGGCGCAAGCTAGAAATTTCTTTCAACGTCTGAATGTTATTAAAATACAGGCTTAATTTTTCCAGTTCCTGTAAACACTCCAAGCCCTACACAGGGAAAGACTTACAGTTATTCATGAAACAACTGACACTTTTGAATTTAATATTGCACTTTCTAATTTTTCCCCAAGAAACATATTAAAACCAACCGTGATAACAAGTTATGTTACAAATCTATCAGCATCAATAGACTGCAACTGGAAATTCAATCAGTAAGAACTGTTACAATAGGTTCCGCCTGAGAAAGCAAAATGTGCACAACAGCTGTCCATCAGGTAGACAAACTGAACCAACTTATCCAATTTTCATATGTTTCAAGATTTTGAAAACAGATGAATATTTCTGATATCGCAAAGATTCCAAAATACTATGAAGATTCATTGAGGGATTAAAATATCTCAAAAAGGTTTCAAATTATGAAATAAAATGAAATAAAACAGTGGGAATGCTTAAAATTATATTAGGGTATTTGAGTGCACTCAGCAAGGTCTTCTTACAGCTTTTCATTTCCACTAAAATGAATGGTCTCACTGATTGCAATTTATTCCACGGTATCTACCTGATCATTACATCCACCAATGTCAGCTTGGGAAAATCCCGGGAAAAATATGCCTTCAAGTACAGTAACTTTCATGAGAAAGACACATGTACTGAGAAATAGTGAATCAGAATCAGGTTTAATATCAGCAGCAAATGTCATGAAATTTAGCAGTAGCAGTGGAAAGCAATACAAGATAAATATAGAAAAAAAAACAAATGAATCAATTACAATTAGTATATAACGTATCTTAAATAGGTAAATTAAAAATGGTGCAAAATAAAATCAATAAAGTGAGGTAGTGTTAATGGGTTCAATATCCATTCAGAACTCAGGTAGTGGCGGAAGAAGTTGTTCCTGAATCGCTGAGTGTGTGCATTTAGGCTTCTGTACCTCCTTCCTGATGGTAATAATGAGAAGAGGGCACATCCTGGCTGATGGGAGGTGATTAATAATGGACGGTGTCTTTCTGAGACACCATCTTTTGAAGACATCTTGGATAGCAGAGAGGCTAGTACCTTTGAGGCAGCTAATTATAACTCTCTGAAGCGTCTTTAACCCTGAGCAGTAGACAACACCCCACTGGACAGCGAAGCAGCCTGTTAGAATGCTCTCCTCAGTACAATTGTAGCAATTCAGCATCAGCTCAGTTCCATTTCCCATCAAGTCATGGCCCATTGGATCCAATCATCAAAGTGAAATTGACTTGCGAGTTGTATTATTATGCAAAGTCACTAGTTAGCTTTAGAACAATTATTTACCACCTAGTTCACATCACCATTCTAGATCTTTAAAGCTACACTTCCATTTTTAACCTCAACTCAAAATAACACCCTGAACTCTCTTTCTTAAAAGTAAAATGATGCTGATGGATTGCAGGAGTTTCTGTCCAAACACAAAGTGGAAAATATAGAACACAACAAAACATAGCAATAAATACCAATAAAGATTTATCACCTGTTCACTTAATAATGATTAACAATTTTTATTTAGGTAAATTGGAATAATAGCTCATGTAAAACTGATCCCTATGTTACAAAGAGTAACTGGCTTCTCAGCATAGCACGTATCGTCCCTGGACTCAATGCACACAGGCCTGCAACCTGCTAAAGTGCAGTTCTCTTATGGATCTGCTGGTTAGCTATCAACATGATACAGCCCATCAAAGGTTTAGAGATTTCAGTGAAAAAAACTGCATGTTTTGGGCATTAATATGATGTTATTAAGCAGAAATGATTGCAAATCCATATAAAACTGCACCTCACCCATGTTTCTGTCTGAACTCCATAAATTATTTAAATTATAACTAACACTGAAGAACCCACGTTCAGATGCAAAGTTGGAAGAATTTCCTTACCAAGGAGAGCAGTACACTTACCTCCAGACTGACAATTGCATTTCTTGACAAGTCTAATGACTTCAGTCTTTTGAAATTGAACAATGAATCAGCGAGAGTGACAATTTTCTCATGGTAGGATCCGTGCAGTGAAAGAGTCACCACCTCATCTAAGGAGAAGGCAAATAATTTAACTGCATCTCTCCTTCACCAATGACATATTTCTGAAATGCAATGTGTATTTGTTTCTTCCATGTCTGTGTAAACATCACAATTGCAATTTGTTTTCTTAAAGCATTGAAGAGGATCAGAAAATGTATTTTCAAAGATTGTCTTGAGAAAACATAACTTGCAGAATTTTTGGGAAAAAATAAAAGGCATCCATGAACAATATCCATGTTGTTAATTTGCAAATGAACTACCAATCAACTGTCAAGGAAAAGATATCTCACACGGAAAATGATGCAATGATTGGCGACACTCCACTGGCAGAATTATAAAATAGGAGCTGTGCCCTTAATTTCCCTGTGAGAATCCATGTTGCATTTTTAGCTTTAAACATAACTATCTCCCTTCTCTTGTGGACATTAAGGAAGAGGTTATTTGTCTGGCACCAGGCCTCAGCTTCTTCCACCTCCCCTCTCTTGGCCACATTATCATTTATGGTGATGAGCCTCACCACGGTCATGACATCGGCAAACTTCACAGTGTAATTACTCGTGTGTTTTCACGAGCAGAATATACAGCGTGGCCACAACACACAGCCCTGGGGGTCACTCACGCTGAGGATGATGGAGGGGAGGAGCAGTTATTTATCATATCTATCCAAAGGCTATTGGTTTGAAAGTCCAACTCCTAGTAAATAAATAATGAATAAATCACGAAGATAGAAAGGCACACTTGGATCTTGTAGACAAAGCAATTAATGAACATCAGTTTATATATGGACAACATAAACATCAACATGGCACTGCCCATCTTCAATTTCTGACCAACAAATTGGAATATTCCTTTAAATAAATTGCATTCTTTTAAAGACTAATTTATCCTGGTAAAGAAACAGATTTTCCTCTCTCTCTTTATCCAAGTTTACCTTCCCTCTGTTGCAGGACAGTTATGTACTGTTCCATTGTAAACATGGAGGTGGCTAGCTTGTGCCTTCCAAAGGATCCCTTGTTGTATGTCTAGCAATATACTGTATTGTATACCCCCAAATAAATACGTGCTGCCTGGCCTGCTGAGTTCCTCCAGTATTTTGTGTATAAAAGTTCAGTAGAATGGATTATATGGGCTTTTTCCATTTCAGAGGAATACAGTGCAGAGTATACAGATACAATATACTCCCAAAGTCTACCTGGTATGATTGTGATACATTAACTGTAATATAGTGTTCTGTTCAGAATTATTGGCTTCAATAAAAGATGACCTGTTTAAGTTCTCTGTCAACCCAATTGCCTAGGTTTGCACCAACACAAATGACATCCAAAGTCTTTAAAGAAATCAATTGTCATGTTGTGACTTCTTCATACATAAACATTCGTAAAGTCATACTTTATCAGCAAAATAAAAGCATTTTTGGGAAGTGAAAGGTGTGTGGAATCCAAAGGTAATAATGTGAGAGGCTCAAAACTCACTTTCTTTTAGGCATTGGAGATAAAACACTGCGGGAAATATCAGAAGTATAGGTACAAGATGTAAAAATTTAAAACATGAAGTTACATTACTGTCATATACACCAAAGTGCAATGAAATTCCAGGTTCACTTAAAGCTGACAACTCAACAATAGATACAAGCTTGTGATGCAAATTCTCAAAAACTGCAGATGCTTGTCTGAAATAAAATCAGAAAATGCCCTAAGGACTTAAAAGATCAGGCCAGGCAGCATCAATGGAAGCGGAAACTGTTTGCTCTTCAAATCCACAATCCGGCATCAGGTCACCGAACTAAAACATCATCTCCGATTCTCTTCACACAGAACTTCTGGTAATTACCCCCCTTCACCATTCCCATTCCTGTTTCCTTCTCTTACTTCACCTCCTTCCCTGCCTATCGCTCTTTCATTTCTTCCATGGTCTGCTACCCTCTCCTGTCAGATTCCTCCTTCTCCTTTAACTTTTTCACCTATCATCTTCCCAGTGCTTTACTTCACCCCTCCTCCTCTGTCCCAGTTTCACCTGTCACCTACCACCTTGTTCTCCATCCTCCTCTCCCCCCAGCTGTAACGTCTCATCTTTTCTTCCCAATCCTGATGAAGGGTCTCAGCCGAAACGTCGACTGTTTACACTTTACCAGAAATGCTGCCTGGCCTGCTGAGTTTCTTCAACATTTTGTGTGTGTCCAGAAGAGCTTTTCAGCAACCGCACGGCAGCTCAGTGTTCCTCATTTGGATTCAAGTCAAACATCTCACCGAGGCACCAACCATCTCTAGTTTATAAAAAGTCACCTACATCAGGGCATCAGTGGGAAGGCCCATCGTGGGTACGGCCACAGTAGGAATGTTACGTACATGGTTTTGACCCAAAGAAAGAAATGGTCGGAGTGTTTATTTGGCAAGGAACTGTGACAACAGCTCCATACTTGGTCCAGTGTTAACTCCTGGGTCTCTCTCACACTCCTTGTCCATCTGCTACCGACAGTGAGCCACCACGTTCTTCTGGGCACCAGCAAATCCCATCTCTAATTCCCCAGTTACCTTAACACAGCACGATTCAGAATATGATGCATCCCACAATGTACTTACAAGCATATGACAAAATCAACATCAGTATAGAAACAATATAAACACGTTTACACATCCGAATTACTAAAGAAATGGAACATCCTGCAGTGTACCAAAAAAACCAACGGATTACCATTACAAGAATATACTGTACTGTACCGGGGAGAAGTTATTGAAGTGCCCACAGTCAGCACAAGGACAGCAGAATGTCAAGGCCAAGAGAGAGGGTGTGGATGTCTGTGTGTGTGTGATTACTGAGCACTCTGCATCACAAGGATAACACTAACTGCTGATGAAGATGTGACAGCCTCTGTTTTATCTCGACCACTATCTGCCCCAGCCACAGGAGCCCAGGTGGAGACCCGGACCCACAACCACAGGCCCAGACTCTTACCTGACCTGACGTTGCTCAGCTGTGCCTTGTCTCTGACCCATCCTTCAGTTGCTACCACCTGCACTGCCGTCATTCTCCTCTCGCTCAACACCCTTCCTCTCTCACGATCCTCTTTCTCCTCCTTGTCTCTAAACACTTCTCTTCGCTCACAACTCTCTCTATCTCCCCGTCTCTACACACGTTCCCTCTCCGGGACAACGGGGTTGCGCATGCGCTCACTGACGACGGCGGAGCACTGAACCACGTGACCACTGTGTGAATTCCCGCGCAAATCGGGACAGGGTCAACGGGGTTGCGCATGCGCTCGCTGACGGCGTCGGAGCACTGAACCACGTGACCACCGTGCGAACTCCCGCGCAAATCGGGGCGAGAATCGCCGTGTCCTCTTTCCCCGGCGAAGGACGGCGCACTCAGTGGCCGGGCTTTTGCAAATGTGCTGAACCACTTGTATAATTATGACGCCAATAATGGAAAACGTGTTATTTCATGTACAGCGAAACAATGGTTTACACGCAGTTGTCGGAGGGGCAGCCCCGCGTTAAAGGAAACCAGCGGGAGCGTGCATTAATAAATATGTATTTATATTTCAAATTTACTCTGTTGTCTGCGAATAGAATTATAATTCCCAAAAAATGAACTCATTTACATAATTACCAAAAATCCGCAAATTAAAATTGTTAACAAATATACAATTCGCCTTGAGCTTCCCTTTTATATTTGCACTCAAACACTTTCCGTTTGATACTCTGTGCTAGCTTAACACTGGCACAGATCTGCAAGTAGGTTGCCCAGAATATCTAGCAATTCCATAGAAACCATAGAAACTACAGCACAGAAACAGGCCTTTTGGCCCTTCTTGGCTGTGCCGAACCATTTTCTGCCTAGTCCCACTGACCTGCACACGGACCATATCCCTCCATACACCTCCCATCCATGTATCTATCCAATTTATTCTTAAATGTTAAAAAAGAACCCGCATTTACCACCTCATCTGGCAGCTCATTCCATACTCCCACCACTCTCTGTGTGAAGAA
Organism: Mobula birostris; assembly: GCF_030028105.1. NCBI lineage: Eukaryota > Metazoa > Chordata > Chondrichthyes > Myliobatiformes > Myliobatidae > Mobula > Mobula birostris. The sequence continues at coordinate 462,214 of NW_027274040.1, read as the reverse complement.
GCCCCCCCCTAATGTTCCCTTTAAACTTTTCTCCCCTCACCATTAACCCATGTCCTCTGGTTTTTTTCTCCCCTTGCCTCAGTGGAAAAAGCCTGCTTGCATTCACTCTATCTATACCCATCATAATTTTATATACCTCTATCAAATCTCCCCTCATTCTTCTACGCTCCAGGGAATAAAGTCCTAACCTATTCAACCTTTCTCTGTAACTGAGTTTCTCAAGTCCCGGCAACATCCTTGTAAACCTTTTCTGCACTCTTTCAACCTTATTTATATCTTTCCTGTAATTTGGTGACCAAAACTGAACACAATACTCCAGATTCAGCCTCACCAATCCCTTATACAACCTAATCATAACATTCCAGCTCTTATACTCAATACTTTGATTAATAAAGGCCAATGCACCAAAAACTCTCTTTACGACCCTATCTACCTGTGACGCCACTTTTAGGGAATTTTGTATCTGTATTCCCAGATCCCTCTGTTCTACTGCACTCCTCAGTGCCTAACCATTAACTCTGTATGTTCTACCTTGGTTTGTCCTTCCAACGTGCAATACCTCACACTTGTCTGTATTAAACTCCATCTGCCATTTTTCAGCCCATTTTTCCAGCTGGTCCAAGTCCCTCTGCAGGCTCTGAAAACCTTCCTCACTGTCTACTACACCTCCAATCTTTGTATCATCAGCAAAGTTGCTGATCCAATTTGCCACATTATCATCCAGATCATTGATATAGATCAGCGGTCCCCAACCACCGGGCCGCGAGGAAACGATATGTTTTGGCGATAGGAGGCAGCTGCACCTTTCCTCATTCCCTGTCACGCCCACTGTTCAGCTTGAACGCATGCGCGGTCATTACCCGCGCGTCATCCATGTCAGCGCGGGAAGGAGATCAACTCCTTGAGCTTGCAAATGATGGCGGGCTGAAAAGTGTGTTTGACATAACATCTCTGCCAGCAACTTATTGGTAAGATGTGCGAATGAGGAACAGCTTGAGAAAGCACTCAAGCTAAAAGAGATGATAGGAAAATGCAAGGTGGAATACACTGGGAGGGTGGGAGCACAAAACAGTGGTTGTAAAGGAGTGATCATGGGGATACCAATGAGTATAAATATGGAGGAGATAAAGAGGAATATCAAAGGAGGGAAAGTAATGAATGTTCAAAGACTGAAAACAACAAAGGAGGGAGTGAAAAAGGAAAGTGAATCAGTATTGATTGAATTTGAAGAAGAAAGAGTGCCAAGGAAGGTGTTCCTGGGTTTCATGAGTTACCCAGTAAGGGTGTATGTGCCAAAGCCACTGAGGTGCTATAATTGTCAAAGGTTTGGACACATGGCTAAAAACTGTAAAAGGCAGAGGAGATGTGCTAGATGTGGGGGTGATCATGAATATGGAAAGTGCGGAACAGGAGTTCAACCAAAATGCTGCAATTGTGGAGGATGGTGTGCGGTTGTGAGATGGGAGACTAAAATTCAAGAAATAAGAGTGAAAAGAAAGATCACTTATGCAGAAGCTGTAAGAATGTCAAGAGAACAGAATAATGTTCCTAATGAACAGGGAGCAATAGGGATACGAGAGATGCAACGAAGAACAAATGACAGGATTTATGTAGACAAAAAGGCTCTAGTAACATTCATTGCAGGAGTGATTAATAGTACTGCTGAGGTAAAGTCAAAAAGTGACAAAATTCAGCTGGTGGTAAAAGCAGCAGTAAACCATTTAGTAGGACTGACATGGGAGGAAGTGAGGGAGAACCTCAGTAATCAGTCAAGCCAGGAAGTGTCATGTGTTGGTTAATACTAATTATGGTGATTCTTTTACAATGGAATGCAAGGAGCTTACTGGCCAATAGCCAGGAATTCAAGCACTTTATTAAAGAAATGGTTGTAAAACCGGATATAGTGTGTATTCAGGAAACTTGGTTGAAACCAACTTTAGACTTTGTGGTATATGGGTATACAATGATCAGGAAAGATAGAAATCTAGGGGGAGGAGGGGGTTGTGCTATGTTAATCAAGCAAGGTATACCATATAGGGTACTGGAAAAAGGAGATGATCAGGAATACATAGTGGTGGAAGTGTGGGAGAGAGGGGAGGGAGTGGTTATAATTAACTACTACAATCCATGTAAAAGGTTGGATTTGGACAGCCTATTAAAGATACAAGGAGAAAACAGACATAAAGTAGTGTGGTGTGCAGATTTCAATGCTCATAGCACAATATGGGGGGATCAGATTACAGATCCAAATGGAAAGGTAATTGAAGATTTGATGGAAGAAAGGGATTTGGTGTGTATGAATGATGGTAGCGGCACAAGGATAGATATAACAACAGGAACTGAGTCAGTGTTAGATATTACGTTAGTGTCTAATACCTTGGTTGGCATTAGTAACTGGGGAGTTTGGACTGCTTCAACAGTAGGCAGTGATCACTACCCAGTTTTGTGTTCAGTGGGTGAAAGAGTTGAAGTAAGACCAGCTGGCGGAACCCCAAAGTGGGTGTTTGAAAAAGCTGATTGGGGTAAGTTCCAGAAATTGAGTGAAGAAGGGTTGACAAAGATTGCTATTTCTGGAAATGTGGATGAATTAAACAGTCAGGTGACTTCAGCAATTATCATGGCAGCAGAAGGATCTATACCCAGGAGTAAAAATAGGATGAATAGAAAACTGGTACCATGGTGGACAGAGGAATGTTGTCAGGCTGTAAAAAACAGAAATAGAGCATTCAGACTAGTTAAAAGAACCCATAATATGCAGCATTTGGTTCAATATAAGAAAGCACAGGCAGTGGTGAGAAGAACTATACGTCAAGCTAAAAGGGCAAGTTGGAGGAGTTTTTGCGACAAGGTAGGAAGAACAACACCTGTGGGAGAGATATGGGGAATGATTAAGAGGATGGGAGGAGATAGAAGGGAATGGGAGTATCCAGTAATGATATCTGAGGAGGAAACTGCAGTCTCCAGTAGGGATAAGGCTGAGGTCATGGCCAAGGCATTTGTACTGATACACAGTTCAGAAAATTTGTCTGAAGAAGGGAGAAGAAGAAGGGAAAGAATAATGAGCCAACACCCAGGTGTGTTAAGCAGGAGGGAAGGAACAGATGATATAATTGATGATCCATTTACATTAGCAGAAATGGTGAGAGCAATAAAGAGATCGAGACCAACCTCCCCAGGGAAAGATCTGATATGCTCTGTGATGCTAAAAAATCTAGGAGAAGGAGCACTCTTGAAGTTGCTGCATTTTTATAACAGAGTGTGGGAGGACGGAAGATTACCAAGTGCATGGAAAGAAGCAGTAGTAATTCCACTAAGGAAGCCTGGCAAGGAGCTGTCAAAACCCACCAGCTACAGACCAATTGCATTAACATCAAGTATATGTAAGATAATGGAAAGGATGATAACAGAAAGGTTATCATATGAGCTTGAGAAAAGGGGAATGCTGGCAAGTTATCAGAGTGGTTTTAGAAAGGGAAGGAATTCCATGGACTCAGTGATAAGGTTAGAGACTGAAATAAGGAAGGCCCAGGCAAATAGAGAGTCAGTAGTGGCAGTGTTCTTTGACATTGAAAAAGCCTATGATATGATGTGGAAGGAAGGATTATTAATTAAACTGCACAAGATGGGGATTGGTGGGAGAGTTTTTAATTGGATTAAAGATTTTTTGTTTGGTAGAAAAATTCAAGTTCGGATTGGATCAGAATTATCAAAACAGTACATAGTGGAAAATGGCACACCTCAAGGTAGTGTGATTAGCCCGTTACTTTTCATCATTATGATCAATGATGTCTTCACAAAGGTACCAGTGGATATAGGTAGGTCACTGTTTGCGGATGATGGGGCCTTGTGGAAAAGACGCAGGAACATGGACCATATAATCAGGAAACTACAAGAAGCAATTGATGAAGTGGTGGAGTGGGGTTATGATTGGGGATGTAGATTTTCAGTAGACAAAACTCAATCTGTATTTTTTACCAGGAAAAGGGTTGAGGTAGGGAAGAAGTTAAGGATGTATGGGGTTGAATTAGAAAGGGTTGCATCATTTAAATTTCTGGGAGTTATATTTGATTCACGATTAACATGGGCAGACCATATCAGGAAAGTTGAGGAGAAATGTAAAAAAGTAATAAATGTGATGAGATGTTTGACTGGTAGGGAATGGGGAGCAAGTTGTTCAGCTTTGAAGAGAATGTATGTGGCTTTAGTGAGATCTGTATTGGATTATGGAAATATAGTATATGGATCAGCAGCTAGGTCTCTTATAAGGAAACTGGATGTGATTCAGGCTCAGGCCTTGAGAGTGTGCAGTGGGGCTTTTAAAACGTCACCAGTGTCAGCCCTACAGGTAGAAATAGGAATAATGCCTTTGGAACTAAGCAGGATGCAACTGATGGCAAACTGCTGGGCTAACTTGCAGGGGCACAATGATTCTCACCCTACTAAAGGAGTGTTGCAGGAGTGCTGGGAAAATGGGAGGTTTCAGAGGGATACCTTTAGTCGGGTAGGGAATGATATCGCGAAAGAATGTGGAGTATTTGATCTGAGGATAAGTCCTTCAGTAGTTTATCCGGTTGTAGCTCCATGGAAGCTTGTATGGCCTGACATAGACTGGCATTTGTTAGAGGTAAAAAGGAAAGAAAGATATAAAACAGATTTGGTAAATGCATTTAACTGTCATGTGATGGAAAAGTATAGCGATTATACTCACATTTATACGGATGGTGCGAAGGAACCTGAAACAGGAGTGACAGGGTTCTGGGGTGGTAATACCAGCAAAAGAAATTGGAATCAGCAGAAGAACATCTAATAAGTTAGGGGTGTTTACAGTGGAGATGCTGGCAGTGTTGGTTGCGTTGCAATGGGTGCAGAAAGCCAGACAAGTCAAAGCATTGCTATGTTCAGATTCATCCTCAGTTCTAGCAAGTTTAAGGTCTTTTCACACAAACAGTCAGCAAGATGTACTTTATGAAGTCCTTCAGTTAGTTACAAGAATTGCAAATCAGGGAGATCAGGTAAAATTTCTATGGGTTCCAGCACATGTAGGGGTGAAGGGGAATGAGAGGGTGGATGAGTTGGCAAAGAGGGCGTTAAAGAAAGAAAATGTGGAAATGCACATTAGTATTAGTAAAGCAGAGGTTCAGTGTGTAATCTGGGAGAAAGTCAACCGAATGTGGCAAGAAAGATGGGACAGGGAGGGGAAAGGGAGGCATTTATATCAAATACAAAAGAGTGTTGCAGTTACTAGGGTAGGTAATGGAAACAGAAGAGAGGAAATTGTGTGGACTAGGTTAAGGCTGGGGCATTGTGCATTAAACAAAACATTGAAAATGATAGGGAAACACCAGACAGGATTGTGTGAGGAATGTCAGGAAGAGGAGTCAGTAGAACATGTAGTTTTGTGTTGCAGGAAGTATGGGATACAGAGAGAGATGATGAGAAATAAATTAAGGGAGTTGGGGATGCAGGAATTCACATTAAAAGGGTTGCTGGGCATGGGTGAGAGAGCACAAGTCCGGGTACTTTTAGCATTTTTAAGGGGTACAGGGGTTTTTTATAGAATATGATGAATAAACAGGAATAGGATACTAGGATGGTCAAAGATGGGAGGGTGAAGTGTAGGTTTGTGTGTGTGTGTGTGTGTGTGTGTGTGTGTGTGTGTGATTGGGTGAAGGGATCTAGAATGTATGTCTAGTGCACATTCTGGAGCAGAGGGTGGCGGTAATGCACCATTAAGCTGGATGCCAACCACCGTAAAACAAGATACAGACAGACATCTCTGCCGGCATTCTGGATGAAAGTCAAGGCTGAATATCCTGAGATAGCCGGGAAAGCACTGAAAACGTTGCTATCTCTGCAATGAATGGAACGAAAACTAAATTGCGGAATAGACTGGACATGAGGTACCCCATTCGAGTATCGCTGTCTCCCATCACCCTTCAATGGCACCGTCTTGTTGCAGGAAAAGAAGCCCAGGGCTCCCACTGATTCAGCGATATTGGTGTGTTGCAATGATTTTATATGTTCATACGGGGAAAATATATGCTGTGTGTTTAATATCTAAATGTTACTTAAAATATTATACTATTGATTTATATAACCATATAACAATTACAGCACGGAAACAGGCCATCTCGGCCCTTCTAGTTCGTGCCGAACGCTACCCTCACCTATTCCCACCGACCTGCACTCAGCCCATAACCCTCCATTCCTTTCCTGTCCATATACCTATCCAATTTTTCTTTAAATGATAATATCGAACCTGCCTCTACCACTTCTACTGGAAGTTCTCTTATTTCAAGCTTCCCTGATAGTTGACTTATCTCTACATTCAAGCGAGGAAAATATGTGCTGTGTTGAATATTAAATTCGTTAGATAAACCCTTTTAGAAACGAAATTGAGTACATTAGCCACTTAGCACCTGTATTCCAGTCGTGATTAACACCACTCCCCCCCGAACAGAATCGCTAAAATCAATTTGTACACGCATGCGCACACAGGTGCCCGCGCAAGGCTTCATGGTCATTGTAGTCTTACTCTGAGTAAACAACATATTTGACTGCTACTCTCGTCCGTTGGCAACCCTACTCCCCCCCCCCCCCCCCCCCCCCATGGTCGGCCGGTCCGCAAGAATATTGTCAATATTAAACCGGTCCGTAATGCAAAAAAGGTTGGGGACCCCTGATATAGATGACAAATAACAATGGACCCAGCACTGATCCCTGTGGCACACCACTAGTCACAGGCCTCCACTCGGAGAAGCAATTCTCTATCACCACTCTTTGGCTTCTTCCATCGAGCCAATGTCTAATCCAATTTACCACCTCTCCATGTATACCTAGCGACTGAATTTTCCTAACTAACCTCCCATGCGGGACCTTGTCAAAGGCCTTACTGAAGTCCATGTAGACAATATCCACTGCCTTCCCTTCATCCACTTTCCTGGTAACCTCCTCGAAAAACTCCAACAGATTGGTCAAACATGACCTACCATGCACAAAGCCATGTTGGCTCTTCCTAATAAGTCCCTGTCTATCCAAATGCTTGTAGATTCTGTCTCTTAGTACTCCCTCCAATAACTTACCTACTACCGATGTTAAACTTACTGGCCTGTAATTTCCTGGATTACTTTCTGATACTTTTTTAAACAACGGAACAACATGAGCCACTCTCCAATCCTCCGGCACCTCACCCGTAGACAGCGACATTTTAAATATTTCTGCCAGGGCCCCTGCAATTTCAACACTAGTCTCCTTCAAGGTCCGAGGGAACACCCTGTCAGGTCCCGGGGATTTATCCACTTTAATTTTCCTCAAGACAGCAAGCACCTCCTCCTTTTCGATCTGTACAGTTTCCATGATCTCACTACTTGTTTCCCTTAATTCCATAGACTTCATGCCAGTTTCCTTAGTAAATACAGACACAAAAAAACTTATTTAAGATCTCCCCCATTTCCTTTGGTTCCGCACATAGCCAACCACTCTGATCTTCAAGAGGACCAATTTTATCCCTTACAATCCTTTTGCTCTTAATATACCTGTAAAACCTCTTTGGTTTCACTTTGACTGCCAAGGTAACCTCATGTCCTCTTTTAGCCCTCCTGATTACTTTCTTAGGTATTTTCTTGCACTTCTTATACTCAAGCACCTTATTTACTCCCTGCTTCCTATACATGTCATACAACTCCCTCTTCTTCTTTATCAGAGTTGCAATATCCCTTGAGAACCAAGGTTCCTTATTCCTATTCACTTTGCCTTTAATCCTGACAGGAACATGCAAATTTTGCACTCTCAAAATTTCTCCTTTGAAGGCTTCCCACCTACCGATCACATCCTTGCCAGAGAACAATCTGTCCCAATCCACGCTTTTTAGATCCTTTCTCATTTCTTCAAATTTGGCCGCCTTCCAGTTAAGAACCTCAACCCTAGGACTAGATCTATCCTTGTCCATGATCAAGTTGAATTCCTGTACCACTGTCTTGTGGAAATTAGTAAACATGTTTTGGACTTCCACATTTGTGAGTTGATTTTTATGCTAGGAAGTGACAGTAAGAAACTGTGCTTATTTCTCAACAAATTTGCCCAAGTAAATCACAAAAAGTGAATCAATTATACAGCAAGACCAGAGGCAGTCAGATTTGATGGTCAAATATTCTCTTACCATTTTTATTATATGATGCAGCATCCCACTTGTACTACTTTGCTAGATTCATGGAATCCTCTTCATCTGTGTCGTAAGTGAAGTTGTTTATGTGGTGATTGAAATTAGTAGCAAGACAGGAAGCTAAATCATCCTTATTATAATCTCAAAAATAATAAACAATCTGACAACAAGAAAATGAAAAGATTAGTACCCTGTAAGTCAAAAATAGAACATTCTTGAACTACACAGGTAAGACAGCATTTATAGAGGATTGCTAGCTTCACATTTTTATTCAGATTTGTGCATGATCATAATAAGACCATAAGATTTAGGAGCAGAAGTAGGCCATTCAACCCATCGAGACTGCCCCACTGTTCAATCGTGGGCTGATCCAATTTTTCCAGTTATCCCCACTCCCCTGCCTTTTTCCCATACCATTTGATGCCCTGGCTAATCAAGAACCTATCAACCTCTGCCTTAAATACACCCAATGTCTTGGCCTCCACAGCCGCTCGTGGCAACAAATTCCACAGATTTACCACCCTCTGACTAAAGTAATTTCTCCACATCTCTGTTCTAAGTGGATGTCCTTCAATCCTGAAATTGTGCCCCCTTGTCCTGTACCCCGCTGTCGTGGGAAATAACTTTGCTACATCTAATCTGTTCAGGCTTTTTAACATTTGGAATGTTTCTATGAGATCCCCCCTCATTCTCCTGAACTCCAGGGAATTCAGCCCAAGAGCTGTCAGACGTTTCGCATATGGTAACCCTTTCATTCCTGAAATCATTCTCATGAATCTTCTCTAAACCCTCTCCAATGTCAGTATATCCTTTCCAAAGTGTGGAGCCTAAAACTGCACACAATACTCCAAGTGTGGTCTTTTTCTTTCTTTTTCAATCTTTCTATTAATTTCATAGAATGAAAACATAAAGCAAAAATACACGTAGTAGGAGATACATTGTTACACTTAAGATGAGTAATTGTAAAACCAAATAGTATAAATTGACGAAGCTCCCAATCGTGTAGAATAACGACGAATAATACAAAGCAAAAAAAAACTGATGAAAAATCATGAAAAAGAAAAAAAATAGAAAAAAAAAACCAAACCCCATCCCAAAAAAAACTAAACTAAACAGAATTAGTCAACTAAACTAAAAGACTTGGGCAATACAAATAACTTGAAAATGGGAAAGAAGAAAACCTTAGTGTCGACGACTCCATTCCTCTCAACCAACAGTACAGAGAAATAAAACAAGTTTGGAAATGGTCAAATTACATCAAATGAAAATGCTGAATGAATAGCCTCCAAGTTTTCTGAAATCTAATGGAAGGGTCATAAACCACACTTCTAATTTTTTCAAAATTCAAACACACCATAGTTTGTGAAAACCAATGGAATACAGTAGGAGGGTTAATCTCTTTCCAATTCAGCAAAATGGATCTTCTAGCCATTAGAGTAAGAAATGCAATCATCCTATGTGCTGAAGAGGTTAAATAATTTGAATCTATCATTGGTAATCCAAAGATAGCAGTAATTGGATGAGGTTGTAAGTCTATATTCAAAACCATTGAAATAACGTCAAAAATATCTTTCCAATATTTTTCCAAACAAGTGTGGTCTTAAGAGTGCCTTATAGAGCCTCAACATCACATGCCTGCTGTTATATTCTATACCTCCAGAAATGAATGCCAACATTACATTACACTAATAAAAGTTAATATGTACAAGCACAGATTCCAAGTAACAAATATAGTTTAACCTCCCAATCTCATAGTAACTGACCATGAAAAAGATATTTTATAAAGAAAGAAAAAAGAAACCCTATAAAACTAAAAAAAAGTAAACAAAAAAAAAGAAAGAAACAAACAAAGCATGGGCTGTCATATTACATTGGCTAAAATTATTATTTGTCGTTAACTCCGCTCCTCTATACTTGAACAAAAAATTACTACAAAGGATTTAGAAAGGGTCAACTTACATCATATGGAAATATTGAATAAATGGCCTCCGAGTTTCTTCAAATTTAACCGAAGGATCCGCAGTACCACTCCTAATTTTTTCCAAGTTTAGGCATGCTATCGTTTGGGAAAACCATTGAAATGTAGTGGGGGTATTAGAATCTTTCCATTTAAATATAATGGATCTTCTGGCTATTCATGTAACAAATGCAATTAGACAACAAGCTGACAAGGATAAAGGACTAGAGTCTATCACTGGTAGTCCAAAAATTGCAGTAATAGGATGAGGTTGAAAATCAATATGTAGAACTACTGAAATAATATCAAAAATATCTTTCCAATATTTTTCTAGAAGAGGACAAGACTATGTGTCAAGGAAGCTACCTCAGAATTGCATCTATCACAAACAGGATTTATGTGGCAATAAAAACAAGCTAACTTATTCTTGGACATATGAGCCCTGTGAACCAGCTTTTCTCCCATTTCTCTGTAGATAAAGATATTTGAAGTTCCCTTTCCCACTCATTCTTAATTTTATCAGATGTACCTAGACATATTTTCGTAATCATATCATAAATAATTGCTATTAGACTCTTCTGATAGGGGTTTAACCCTAAAATTCTTGACACACATCGTAAAAAGCAGCGGTCCCAACACTGACCCCTGTGGAATTCCACTGGAAACTGGCAGCCAGCCAGAATAGGATCCCTTTATTCCCACTCTCTGTTTTCTCCTGATCAGCCAATGCTCCACCCATGCTAGTAACTTCCTTGTGATTCCACGGGCCCTTATCTTGCAAAACAGCCTCATGTGCGGCACCTTGTCAAAGGCCTTCTGAAAATCCAAGTACGCCACATCCTCTGCATACCCTTTGTCTACCCTGCTTGTAATTTCTTCAAAAATTGTAATAGGTTAGTCGGGCCGGATTTGCCTTTCAGAAAACCATGCTGGCTTTGGCCTATCTTGTCATGTGCCTCCAGATATTCTGTAATCTCATCCCTAACAATCAATTCCAACAACTTCCCAACCACTGATGTCAGGCTAACAGGTCTGTAGTTTCCTTTCTGCTGTTTCACACCCTTTTTAAATAGCGGAGTAACATTTACTATTTTCCAGTCATCCAGTACAATGCCAGAATCTATCGATTCTTGAAAGATCATTGCTAATGCCTCCGCAATCTCTTCAGCTACTTCCTTCAGAACCCGAGGGTGCATTCCATCAGGTCCAGGAGATTTATCCACCCTCAGACCATTAAGCTTCCTGAGCACCTTCCCTGTCGTAATTTTCACTGCACTTACTCCACTTCCCTGACATTCTTGAATATACGGTATACTGCAGATGAGTAATTAATGAATAATTCCAACAATTTTCTGTTTTTATTTTTAATAAACAATTACTCCTTCAGCCTCAGTGCTTTTAAAAATGTTTGATTCAGTTATCATCAAACAACTATCAGTTCATTGGAATATGAATTCTATAAGAAAGAAAAGTTAAAATATGGAATAAAAACAGGGCATTAATAAAATTACCTTAGTACATCCTTCAATAAATGTCTTATTATAAGAACAGACCTTTTTCCTGACCTCACCTGTCCTTTATATAGTTGCAGAAAGTACAGTCATTGTATCTGTACTTCCTATTTGTACATGTAAACTTGACTAAATTAATAGACGAAGGGTCTCGGCCTGAAACGTCGACCGCACCTCTTCCTACAGATGCTGCCTGGCCTGCTGCGTTCACCAGCAACTTTGATGTGTGTTGCTTGAATTTCCAGCATCTGCAGAATTCCTGTTGTTAGCATTTTTAAAAGTTCAGTTTTTGAACATATTGCGCAGTATTATAAATTTCTGGTAAACCTGGCACCCGGTGACCGTAAGAAATGGAACCACGCACAGTTTAAGCAGAATGTGGGAAACAGGATCGAGGTGAATTGAATGCAAACACAGGAACTAGACACCTAACACCAAAGGTGGTTAAGAAGGCTAATGGGCTGTCTGTTTTTATTAGTTGAGGTATTGAGTTCAAAAGTCAGGAGATGATGTTGCAACTTTTATTTCTCTACTGATGTATTCGACATTCAAACGTGTGTTATCACACACCACTTCCTGTTCTCACTACACTTCACACAGAAGTATTCCAGGGATTGGTGTACAAAATTTTGTCCCGAAACAAATCTATACTAAAAAATAAATTCTCCTCTTTACTAATTTAAGAATAGTTAACCTGAAGCCTACATCTGCATGTAGTCCATCACTTCTCTCAAGGGGGTGGGGTTTTTTTTAAACTAGATTTACCACAATGGGAATCTGGACTTCTTACTTGGGTATTGTTAACACATGCTCTCAAATAATAGTAATTATTTATACAACTTAGAACATGTAAGACTTTAGGGCTTTGAATAAAGCCATCTCTAGCTAAAGTAGTTAGTGATACCAGTTTGTGGTGTTACAAAGAAAGTTATTCTTTGAAATTAAGTGAAAATGAAACTCTGACTTTCAGGTACCAATCGGCAATTAAAATATTTTTCACCTGAAAAAGTTTGGTCTTGCCCGCGTGGGCCACCTATCCCTATGTAGGGGAAATTATACAATTAATACTATTGAATAAAAGTCAAGTGAGTCATGCTGATTAACCTTAATAGGGATTTTCCCATTCTTCTTTCACTTTCAGTCGTAGTGCTCAGCTTCAAAGACAAATCTGCTCTGCCATTCAATCATGGCTGATCCTCTTTATTGCCCTCTCCTCCTCAACTCCACTGGCAACCAACTAGACAAGGATCCTTTTACTCCTACTTGCTGCCTCCTAACAATTAGCCAATCCTCAAACCATGTTAGTAAATTTCCTGTAATACCATGGGCTCTTAACTTGGTAAGCAGCCTCATGTATGGCTCCTTGTCAAAGACCTTCTGAAAGTCCAAATATACATCATCAACTTCATACCCTATATCTATCCTACATGTAATCTCCTCAAAGAGTTCCAACAGGTTTGTCAGGCAAGATTTTCCCTCAAGCAAACCATGCTGACTTTGTCAGATCTTGTCCTGTGCCACCAAGTACTCCATCACCTCATCCTTAACATTTGAATCCAACATCTTCCCTACCACTGAGGTCAGGCTAACTGGTCTATAATTTCCTTTCTGCTGCCTTCCTCCTTTCTTATAGAGTGGAATGACATTTGTAATTTTCCAGTCCTCTGGCACAATGCCAGAGTCCAATGATTTTTGAAAGATCATTGCTAATGCCACCACAATCTCTAACGCTACCTATTTCAGAACCCAAGGGTGCAGTTCATCTGGTCTGGGTAACCTATTTATCTTTAGGACTTGCAACTTTTTGAGCATCTTCTCCCTTGTAAAAGTAACAGCACTCACTTCTCTTCCTTCACACACCACAACATCTGGCACACTGCAAGTATCTTCCACAGTGAAGACTGATGCAAAATATTCATTAAGTTAATATGCCATTTCCTTGTCCCCCGTTATTATTTCTTCTGCCTCATTTTCCTGCGGTCCTATATCCACTCTCATCGGTCTATATTTTTACATGCTTGGAAAAGCTTTTACTGTCCACTTTGATATTATTTGCTACCTTGCTTTCATATTTCATATTTTCCCTTCTAGTCATTTTTTTAGTTGCTCTCTGCAGGATTTTAAAAACTTCCCAGTACTCTATCTTTCCACTAAGTTTTGCTTTGTTGTATGTCCTCTCGTTTGTTTTTACATTCGCTTCCACATTTCTTGTCACCACGGTTGTACTATTTTGCCATTTGAGTATTTCTTCATTTTTTTAATACATCTGTCCTGCAACTTGCTTATTTTCCCCAGAAACGCACGTCATTGCTGCTCTGCTGACGTCCCTGCCAGCAACTCCTTCCAATTTACTTTGGCCAACTCCTCTCTCATACTTCATTCTGGAACTGTGTGATGCCACACACAGGGGTTACTGGAAATCTGAAACAAAGGTGAATATTGGAAATACCCAGAATGTCTGGCAGTGCCGTAGAGAGAGAAAACAGGTAATGTTTCAGGTAGGTGAGCTTATATCAGAACTAGATGGCTCTAATGCAACAGAAAAGGGCAGTTATCTGATACTGTTGGATTTAGTACTGAGGTTGAGGGGCAGATTCTGAATAGTTCAATCCAGTTTGGGGATCTTGAGGAAGAGTTAGAATTGGCCTGTGCAGGTTTGGGGAACTGCATGGTTACTCTGTAAATGCAAGATCTATGGAAACGAGATCAGTGACTGGTGGATGTAAAGGGCCAGTGTTTGGTGGTAGGGAGGGTCCGATGGGAGATGTCTGAAAGCTGAAATCCCCAGAAAGCAGCAGCATTGTCCTTGCCAGTACGTTTGATGGCAACTTGGGACTGGCGCTGAAAGGGTGTGGGACGAGGTTACAATCAGTAAAGGAGGAAGTAAAATTGAGATAGCGTTGATATGAGTTATCCCTTTTTTTCCACTAGACTTTGGATATTTTCTCTCATGTCCTTTCTAAAGTTAGAAGTATGTCTGGAACCTTTCCTTTGGATTGCAGTTCCGTCAGTGCTGACAGCAGCCTCGCTGGGCAACAGTGGCCCCATTACACTGAGCAAGAATTAGCTCCAGCCTAGTCATTCGATGCCCATTCCCTCTTTTCCATGGATGCTCTCTGGCCTGCTGAGTTCTCCAGGATTTTGTGTGTTGCTCTGACTTCCAGCATCTGCAGATGTTCTGTCGTCAGTTCTTCGTGAGATCGTTGGGTCTTTAACATCATCTCCACGTCCAAAAGCTGTTCTGTTCGAGGCTGTGCGAACTTGATTCAGACCATTGTTGCTCAGAGCAACATTAGTCTGGCAGACCACACATTTCTATCCAAGTATCCAGTTTTATCCACTACAACAGCATAATGGGATTTGATGGAATACTGTTGTCCTCATTACAACTCCGGGGTGAAACTCACACCCGGTAACTCTCCCAGCGACCTGACCCGGTCTCCAGTGTGGGGAGATCAAGTGTGACGTGTGCGAATGCGATTGGTCAGAGTGCTGAGCATGCGCAAACATCAGAGAACCATCGAGAGCCGTCGAGAAGGCTGGCGCTGTGGGTGTGTCTCTTTTGTAAATCAAAGTTCTAGTTCTAATCTTCCAGAATGTTTCGTTGTTAGAAACCCACGATACGTATAAAGAGCACAACGTGGAGTCAGGAGTCGGTCTGGAAGATTAATAGGGAAGCGGGAGAATCGAAGATAGTGGAAGAAAAGAAAGAGCGTGAAAAGTCAGTGGAAGTTGAGGGTGAAATCGTCCAGGGTGGAATTAGATGTTCTTGAGTTTCAGTGGCACTGGGGAGGAAGCTGTTGCTGAACTTTGATGTGTGGGAACTAAGGTTTTTGTACCTCCTGCCCGATGCATTCTGGCTAGTTTCATCACAACCTGAATGCTCGGGGGCCCCTGATGATGGATGCCATCTTCCTTAAGACATTGCCTCTTATAGGTGTGCCTGAGGATGGGGGTGTTTTACCGACGACAGAACTGGCCGAGAACATCTCTATCCCCTTGAAAGTGTTCCTGTACATTGGAGTTACCATAACAGACAAAAACCAATTTCCCCCGGGATTAATAAAGTATGACTATGACTATGACATTGAATAGACCATCCTGTCAGGATACAATGTAGAGGCAATGGCCACTGAGCCCAGTTATCAATACCTTTAATTTAATTGGGTCGTTCAGCTTGAGAACGAAAGCTGTGTAGCACCTTGCCACACTTGACCCAAGGTGAATAGAGTGTGTTAAGACATCAATGGTCATCTTAGTAATATCTTTTAAAACTTTTTATCTGGGCCTTCAGCAGTCACCGTTTTAAAAATGTTAAGAGATTGAAATTCTAAAATTTGCTAATATTATTTAAAGTTCATTGTCGTTGGCCTGAGGAACGAGGGAGAACCTTAACACTACCTGATTTATTATTAAAAACTGCAAATCAAGGTTTAAAATGGATCTCAGATGTAAAGGGACAGACCTCATTAGTCAATCTGCTCATTAGCTGTCTCACAGGGTGCTTCTATTCTCTTTGTATCTGTTTTTTATCAGGATAAACTCTCATCATCGTACATTGGATGTCCACAGAGGTGATGAATTTAGTTAAGTAGAAAAATACTTTAGAATGTGTAGAGGTCAAGGAGAAGAAACAAGGAAAGTCCTGGGAACTATAGACCGGTAAGTCTCACACCAGTTGTAGGGAAATTACTGGAGAAAGTTCTTAGGTACAGAATATTTGAGTATTTGGAAACCGATAGGCTAATTAGAGAGAGTGAGCAGAGCTTTGTGTTGAGCAGGTCGTATGATTAGATTTTATTTACAAGGTGATGAGAAAGATTGATGAAGGGCACACACAAAATGCTGGAGGAACTCAGCACGCCAGGCAGTATCTATGGAAAAGAGTTACAGACGAAGTCTTTGGTCGAAACCCTTCAGCAGATTTGGAGAAAATAAGCTGAAGAGTAGATTTGAAAAGTGGGGAAGGGGAGAGAGAAACATCAGGTGATACGTGAAACTTGGAGGGGGAGGGATGAAGCAAAGAGCTAGGAAGTTGATTGGTGAAAGAGAGAGAAGGAGACAAGGGAGTCGCACAGGGAGCGATCCCTGCAGAAAGCAGAAAGTTGGGGGGGGGGGGGAGATGTTTGCCGGCGAAAGGTTCGGAGAATTATTTGCGGGACGTGGAGGCTGGTAGAGTGGCTTCTCTTGTTGAAGATTGATGAAGGTAGGGCGGTGGATGGTGTCTAGATGGATTTTAGTAAGACATTTGGTGAAGTCCCTCAAGGGAGGCTAATCCAGAAGATTAAAATGAATGGGGTCTGTGGCAAATTTGCTGTTTAGCTGCAGAGATGGTTCAAGGGACTTATGCAGCTAGAGGTCTGTAATTAGTGGAGTTAGGCAGGGATCTGTACTGGGATCTCTGCTGTTTGTAATGTATGTAAATAATCAAGATGAAAATGTGGATCGGTGTGTTAGTAAGTTTGCAGATGACACCAAGATTGGTGGAGCTGAGAATTGTGTAGAAGACCGGCAAAGAATATAGCACAACATAGACCAGTTTCAGGTATGGGCTGAGATGGCAGATGGAGTTTAAGCGAGACAAATGTGAGGTGTTCCACCTTGGTAGGGCAAATGCGAGGAGACAGTAAGATCTTTAACAGTGTTGCTGAGGAAAGAGATCTTGGAATCCAAATTCATTTCTCGTTGAAAGTGGCTACAAAGGTCAATAAGGTGATTAAGAAGGCTTATGGAATGCTTGCTTTTATGAGCCAAGACACTGAGTCCAAAAGTGAAGAGGTTATGTTGCAACTTTACAAAACTCTGGTTTGGCCACATCTGGAGTATTGCACCCCCCTAAAGGAAGGATTTTGAGGGTTTGGAGAGGGGGTTTACCAGGATGCTGCCTGGTTTGGAGGGCATGTGTTATCATGAGAGGCTGGATAAACTTGGGCTGTTTTCTGTGGAGTCGTGGAGGCTGATAGAGGTTTATGAGATTATGAGAGGCATTGATAGAATAGACAGGGAGTATCTGTTTCCCAGGGTTGAAATGTCTAATACCAGAGGGCATGCATTTAAGATGAGAGGGGGTAGGTTCAAATGGGATGTAAGGGGTAAGCTTTTTACTCAGAGGTTGATGGATACCTGGTATGGTGGTAGAGGAAAATACATTTGAGGCTTTCAAGAGATGTTTGGATAGATAGGCACATGGATGTGAGGAAGATGGAAGAATATGGGCATTGTAGATAGGCGGTAAAGTGTTTGGGTGTGTTTGATCTGCTTTTTAGCTGGTTCAGCACAAAAGTCTGGGCCAAAGTGCCTGTTCCTCAGATGTACTGTTTGATGCTCTATGTTCTATCTATTGGGTTTTCCACTGAAACCATCTGTACTGGTCATATCACAGCGCTACAGAGAAGATTCCATTTCTGTGGGTGTTTGTCAGAATCAGAATCAGGTTTATGATCACCAGCATGTGACGTGAAATTTGTTAACTTAGCACAGCAGTTCAATGCAATACATAATCTAGCTGAGAGGAAAATAAATAATAAATAAAATAAAAAATAATAGTCATAAATAAACAAGTAAATCAATTACATATAGAACATAGAATAGTACAGCACAGTACAGGCACAATGTTGTGCCAACCCTCAAACCCTGCCTCCCATATAAGCCCCCACCTTAGATTCCTCCATATACCTGTCTAGTAGTCTCTTAAACTTCACTAGTGTATCTGCCTCCACCACTGACTCAGGCAGAGCATTCCACGCACCAACCACTCTCTGAGTAAAAAACCTTCCTCTAATATCCCCCTTGAACTTCCCACCCCTTACCTTAAAGCCATGTCCTCTTGTATTGAGCAGTGGTGCCCTGGGGAAGAGGCGCTGGCTATCCACTCTATCTATTCCTCTTATTATCTTGTACACCTCTATCATGTCTCCTCTCATCCTCCTTCTCTCCAAAGAGTAAAGCCCTAGCTCCCTTAATCTCTGATCATAATCCATACTCTCTAAACCAGGCAGCATCCTGGTAAATCTCCTCTGTACCCTTTCCAATGCTTCCACATCCTTCCTATAGTGAGGCGACCAGAACTGGACACAGTACTCCCAAGTGTGGCCTAACCAGAGTTTTATAGAGCTGCATCATTACCTCGTGACTCTTAAACTCTGTCCCTCGACTTATGAAAGCTAACACCCCATAAGCTTTCTTAACTACCCTATCTACCTGTGAGGCAACTTTCAGGAATCTGTGGACATGTACCCTGAGATCCCTCTGCTCCTCCACACTACCAAGTATCCAGCCATTTACTTTGTACTCTGCCTTGGAGTTTGTCCTTCCAAAGGGTACCACCTCACACTTCTCCGGGTTGAACTCCATCTGCCACTTTTCAGCCCATTTCTGTATCCTATCAATGTCTCTCTGCAATCTTTGACAATCCTCTACACTATCTACAACACCACCAACCTTTGTGTCGTCTACAAACTTGCCAACCCACCTTTCTACTCCAACATCCAGGACGTTAATAAAAATCACAATAAGTAGAGGTCCCAGAACAGATCCTTGTGGGGCACCACTAGTTACAATCCTCCAATCTGAATGTACTCCCTCCACCACCACCCTCTGCCTTCTGCAGGCAAGCCAGTTCTGAATCCACCTAGCCAAACTTCCCTGGATCCCATGCCTTCTGACTTTCTGAATAAGCCTACCATGTGGAACCTTGTCAAATGCCTTACAAAAATCCAGATCACATCCACTGCACTACCCTCATCTATATGCCTGGTCACCTCCTCAAAGAACTATATCAGGCTTGTTAGACATGATCTGCCCTTCACAAAGCCATGCTGACTGTCCCTGATTGGACCATGATTCTCTAAATGCCCATAGATCCTACCTCTAAGAATCTTTTCCAACAGACGTAAGGCTCACTGGTCTATAATTACCCAGACTATCCCTGCTACCTTTTAGAACAAGGGGACAACATTCGCCTCACTCCAATCCTCCGGTACCATTCCCACGGACGACGAGGACATAAAGATCCTAGCCAGAGGCTCCCTCGTGGAGCAGCCTGGGGAATATTTTCGTCAGGCCCCGGGGACTTATCTGTCCTAATGTATTTTAACAACTCCAACACCACCTCTCCCTTAATATCAACATGCTCCAGAACATCAACCTCACTCATATTGTCCTCACCATCATCAAGTTCCCTCTCATTGGTGAATACCGAAGAGAAGTATTCATTGAGGACCTCGCTCACTTCCACAGCCTCCAGGCACATCTTCCCACCCTTTATCTCTAATTGGTCCTACCTTCACTCCTGTCATCCTTCTTTTCTTCACATAATTGAAGAATGCCTTGGGGTTTTCCTTTACTCTACCATTTCTTACCAATAAAGCCACGCCTCCCCCTCCGCCTACCTTCCTATCCTTCTGATACACCGTGTATCCTTGGACGTTCAGCTCCCAGAGACATGCATCCTTTAGCCACGTCTCAGTGATGGCCACAATATCATACCTGCCAATCTGTAGCTGTACGACAAGATCATCCACCTTATTCCTTATGCTGCATGCATTTAAGTATAACACCTTAAGACCAGTATTTGGTACTTTTCACTTTGGTTTCACTGCAACTCATCCCAATGGCTACAAATTTGCCCCATCACCTGCCTGTCTTTCCTGACATCTTTACTGCTCACTATCTTAGATTTATTTGTTTTCCCCTTCCTCCGCTCTGTCATTCCGGTTCCCATCCTCCTGCCAAATTAGTTTAAACCCTCCCGAACAGCTCTTTTGAGAATTTTGCGGATATTACAGAAGGAGTACCTGCCCGGGATAAATCCCATTTGGTCCGGGTGAATGATATTTGCTATATGCTTACCGAGCCGATTTGCTAACACTTTTGTAATTATTTTCAGATCATAATTTAGTAGTGCAATGGGCCTATAGCTTCCAGGGTTCGTTTCGTTGTTATCTTTTTTTAATAAAACACAGATATTTGCTCCACTGAGAGAGGATGGGAGCCTCTTGTTTTTAAAGGTATCCCGAACCATTCTCAGCAAAGTCAGTGTAAGGATATCTCAGAAGGCTTTGTAGAACTCTGGCCAGAACCCATCTGGTCCAGCCGCATTTCAGGTGGGAAATGCATTGGTGGCATCCTGTGATTCAGATAGTGAAAAATCCAAATCCAAATTCTCCCTGTAAGCTGCATCTAACTGTGGGAAGTGAAGCAGATCAAAAACTTATCAAAATCTTCCTGTGTAGCTGTTGATTTAGAGGTGTAAATTTCTGAATAGAACTCACTAAATTGTTTGTTAATATTCTTTAAGTCCGTAAGCATCAGGCCAGATTTGGATTTTATTTTGTAAATGGCTCGTTTTGCTTGCTCTCCTTTTAACTGCCTTGCCAATAACTTCTGTGGTTTGTCACCAAACTCAAAGCGTCGCTGTTTAAGTTTAAGTAGTATGTTGCCAATTTGTTCTCCTAGAATGGAGTTGTATTCGTATTTTAATTTGAGAATGTTATTATAATCTGATTGGAGCAAAGAGTTTTTGTAAGCCTGTTCAGTCGCTAGTAATTCTTCCTCAATCACTTCCAATCGACCTCGCTTAGCCCTTTTCAGAGTTGCTTCATAAAAAATAATTTGTCCTCTGATATACACTTTAAGTGTTTCCCACAGTACTGAGTCATTCACCTCGCTGTTGTCATTGGTCTCAAGGAACTGCGAGATGTGTGTCGTAATGTATTCTTTAAATGCCTGATCCTTGAGCAAAAAGGGATTAAGCACCAGTTATAGGCTTGCTTAGGGAGGGACAGTTGAAGATTGAGATTGACAGGACTATGGTTAGATATTATTATGCTGTGATATTTGATGTGGTCAATATTAGAGATTAATCTGGAATCTACTAAAAAATAATCCATCCGTGTATATGATCTGTGTACATGAGAATAAAAAGAATAATCACAGTCAGATGGGTGTTGTAGTCTCCAAATATCCACCACCTTCTTCGACTTCATCAAATTGTTAAGAGTTTGCACAGCAAGAATATTGGGTGGGGGGGGAAGAGGAGAACCTATCTAAATACGGGTCCAGGTAGCCCCCAGTCAATATGTGTCTTGTCTCGTTATCTGGGATCAAGTTAAACACCTTACGGAAAAAACCTGGATCGTCCGAGTTCGGCTCGTAAACGTTTACCAGTGTAATGGGAAGTAAATTGATATGCCAAGTTAAAATTATAAACCTGCCATTTGGATCAATTGTGGATGAGTGAAAACGAAAAGGCACAGTCTTATGGAAGAGAATGGCAACACCTCTGGCTTTGGATGTAAAAGGTGCCTGATAGACCTGTAAAATCCAATTAGCCTTGAGTTTCCTATGCTGAGTGGCTTTAACATGAGTTTCTTGTAAAAATATAACGTCAGATTTCAGTGACTTCAAATGTGCGAAAACTTTACCTCGCTTTATTGGTTGACCGAAACCACACACATTCCAAGATACTAAGGATATGGAGTCAAGAGTATTATTCATTTGTGGTACCTTTTGCATTGTAATGAAACACAAACTTAACATTCAGTCCGGCAGCCAGCAAAAACCAACAAAAAATAAAATGAACAGTTGACAAATTTGTGAACAAAATCCCCACCCATTGCTTCCCCAAACGAAGCAGAGTTGCCCTCATCCTAATCTGGGACCGCCGAACAAAAGCGGAGTAAAACACCCCCAACTAACAGTCCCTCATTGGCACACATAATAAAGAACAAATTGAGGATAGAAAAAAGAACTGCCATGATTAAAGTCTGCTCACAGCACGTTTAGACTCTCTTCATTTATGTTGTGAAAAATAGCCTTTCAAAGTTTTTGCTCTACAAAAGTCTTGGCTTCATCCGGGATGCTGAATACTTTTACTTGCCCTAGGTGATGAACATAGCACCTGGCCGGGAAACGTAGCGAATGCTGGACCTCCTTCTCCCTCAGCAGTTGCAGCACCTCACGGAAACTCCGCCGTCGCTCCATAACCTCCGTGGTGTAATCGGGGAAGATTAAGATTCGATGACCTCTGTAATCCATCGAGAGTTGCCTCCCGAGCCGCAGAATCTTTTCTTTGTCCTGTGCAAAATGCACTCGTGCAATGATTGTGCGGGGCCTTGAGCCTTTCGGTGGTTTAGGCTGTTGTGTGCGGTGCGCTCTATCGATAACGACCGGCTTGGTGAAGTTGTCATCCCCCAGCAGATTGGGGATCAGGTTAGCGACCAATTCAGTCAGCCTCCCTTTCTCCTCGCCTTCTGGGACGCCAACAATCTTTATGTTATTGCGTCTGGATCTCCCTTGCAGATCTGAAAGTTTGGCCCACAACCTTTATTTTCTTGCTGCAGCTCAGCGACTGAAGTTTCCATGGCATGGATTCGCTGCTCGTGGCCGGCGGTCTGATTTTCAGTGCTCGACAGTCTCTCAGTGAGTGATTGCTGGATGGACAACAGACTCTGGAAACTGTGCTCAAACTTGTCAAACCGCTCGTTGAAGGACTGCAAGAGCTTGTTTGATATTTTCTGCCAAATAAGAGGAAGCTCGTCTTCTTCTTCGGCTGACGACATGCCTGGAGGGTTCTTGCTAGCTTGGTCCCGGATAACAGCTGCAGCATCGGGTAGCGGGCGAGCGGCTTCCTTCCCGCCTCGTGCTGTCTTACTGGGCATGTTCATGTTACACTTTTTGCTGGCGGAAAAGAGAAACAAACAACGGAGATTTTGGAACAAAAATTGAGAGCCAAGCGTTCAAAAAGGCAGTTTTAACTCATAAAGTTTGGTGTGCCATGAGGAGCTCGAAAAACACGTCTATACTGCACTCATCTCACAAGCGCTCCCCAACAGTTGGCCTGTTGATCCATTTACTAAAACAAATAAGCTGAGCTTTTGCTACTGAAAATTTAAACCTCTCTGCTCGCTCCAGTACTCCCTGTATAGCAGCCTGAAGCCTATTAATTACATATTTTAGATTCCTGCCTCTTTTTCAAACAGCTCTATCATCAGCATACAAGGACTTAGAAATGTCAGTATCACTTTTAGAAAAAATATAACTTAGCGTAATATTGGGCTACATACTGGGCTACAAACATGCCTTCTGGAGTACCATTATCTATAGAATAAACCTTACCCACCCTGACCAGTATGGTCCTCTGAAACAAAACTTTTAACCTATTATATATTTGTCCACTAATCCCAAGACTTCAGTCATCAACAGTCTCTCCTTCCAAAGCATATTATAATCCTTCTCATTATCAACCTGTTCCTTTCTTATATCAGATTCCGGACAGAGTCCAGAGACGGCCTAATCTGAAGAGTCATCTTTTGTGCTGATGGCAAATCGTACCTATTGGGAAGGTGCATTACTGCCACCTACTGTGGGGAGGGTGGCATGACAAGGATCAAATCCTACCTCCCAATTCTGCTTTAATTAAAATGTTCACCAGGGCCCTACACGACTTAACTGTCCTGTCCCTGCCTCAGGTGCCAGAATATCCTGCAAACTAGGCGCCCCAGATCTACCCAGTAATTGTCTAAATTGTCTAGGTTCCAATAGGTATCTGGGGCACACCATGATCATGTCCCAATCCCATCCGACCGAATGCAAGATTTGGCTGCATACTTTCCCTATATTAACTTAATAGATATTTCAGACTTAATGCCCTTGCATTACCCAATACACCCACATGTGCAGGTACCTAACAAAACTGTACTACTATTCGCACACTCTCCAGAACAGATGATACACTTCCATCAGCAGATCAGGTTTCCTTGAACACTTCAGTTTCAAATTCTGCAGTAATGAGGCAGAGTCTGAGCATAACATAATTCTATTTGGCTTAACTTGTTCAACCCATTTTAGACTAATAATAATGGCCATAAATGTATAGACAGGCAATCCATCTGTCAGCCTTTTCCCCTCCTCAGCGTTAGACTAGAGGATAAATATCTCTGAGCCCAACCAGTTACTAACTGGATTTTTAGAGCCATCTATAAAGATAGGTAAAAAGGAAATTTGCTACTGTGGTAACTGACTAGACACCTTCTCACCTCCCACAGGACCCAGTCTATCCTCCAGTAACATCAAATCTATTTCCATAGTGGAACTCTTGGACGGGTCACAGTTGGGATAATCCTCAAATACCCAAGACCGTACTCTGGCTTGTATTCCCTAATTACCTGCCCAAAACATTTACCGACTTTGCTGGTATATTCCCCACAATCCATTAAAACAGAATACATCAAAATGGGACATCCCTCTCCCCAACTTAGGAAGTCAGTTATGCAAGGCTCAAATTTTCTCTCCATGGGTCAAGAGACACCCCACCTAGTTAATCCCCCAATACATCTCTAGCTGTGATCTGGAATGCTTCTGTACAGATTCTAAGTGCACTGGTCTGTAGAACATACAATCTATATAAAACTAAATGAGCTGCCTCTCTACAAATCATAACCATAATCCAAACAAGAGCACGTTAAAGCGCGATAAATTGTCAATAGAGCACCCTTAGAAGTATCCCAGTCATAGCCAGCCACATGGAGCATAAAGTTAATGACCTGTGTACATTTATCATCAAAAAAAAACTTTATATGTGTTCTCCAAGTCATCTCGCATCCAGGCATAGCCACAAATATTTAAATAGAGGAACCCAAGACAGCAAACACCCATACAGAGTAAGGTGAATATAATCCACACTATGTTTTTGAGAAAAAAAATATATTTTGACTTTGAAACAGAAAAATTTAAACCCATCCAAATACCATTCTTCCACTGCTGATAACGTTGTTTGCACAAACCTTACCACATATGCAGTATTACAACCCCTTTTCCACAGAGTCCCATCATCAGCATATAGAGCTAAATCAAAGCCAGGCCCAACACGAAAAATATCATTAATCATCAGATTAAACAATATTGGACTAATCACACTACCCGAGGGGATCCCATTCCAAAAGAAAAACAACTGCAAAAGAACAAAAAATAAAATTGTCTACCATTCCTGGGCAGACTGGTCTCCTGCTTCTCCCATTTGCCAGAATTCTGCACTGTGGCAATATACTTAAATGTCAAGTCTTTCCCCGACTGGCCTTCTGCCATTTCCCTGGATGGTACTGCCACTTCAGGAGGTGTTTCCCCTCATCTCCAACATTGTTTTCTCTGCTCTGCCAGGGATTATTTGCATTTGGCGGAGTGGTGTAGTGTGGTGCAGGACTTGGAGACAATATTTCTGCCCTATCTTCATTCAGAGAGCTCCATTCTGCCTCATAATGATCTCCTGTTGAATTGGTCCTTGCAGCAGATTGAGAAAGGTTTCAAAGGACAACACCATAGCATAGTAGTTAGTCTTATGCCATTGCAGGCCTAGCAACCTGGGTTCAATTGCACCACTGTCTGTAAGGAGTTTGCATGTTTCCCTGTGACAGCATGGGTTTCCTTCCACATATGAAAGATGAACAGCTTAGTACATTAAGTGGTCACATGGACAGCAAAGGTTCTCTGAGCAGGAAGAGCCTGTTATCGTGCTGTATTTAAACAAAAAAACATTCTTGATTCCCCCAAAAGCCATCATCAACATAAACCAACTTATGAATATCATTGTCTTGGTTTATCCTACTAAGAAGTGATGTTACTGTGTCCAAGTGCAAGAACCAGAGATGTTGCTGCTCTTTATTAAGTGGACGTCAGTTTCATCATATCAGCAATGGGGTGAAAACTGCAAAAACAAAAAGCAGCATGACAACTGGGTGAAGGTTGCACCAACGGATCAACGTTGTCCCTCCTTCCAGTCATTAAGTCAAGCATCTGAGGTGTTCCTATCCGTGAACTGCCAGTGTCCTCTGTCTGATTGAAATTGGTGTGCCAGTCCTTCGATCATCAAGATATAGCCTGGTCTGCTACAGCTTCAGTCCGCCTCTGGTGTAGGACATAGGCAATGTTGTTACAGTAATATTTTCCCTGGGCTAATACAACACCGATGTAAGAGTCATTAGTGTTAACATCAACCGTGAGACGACAGTCATTGTAATGAGTAACTCTACAGCTAGATTCTGCTATGTTCATTCCTCCTCTTAACAAGTCCAGTGGACTCCTTGTTGGTGACACAAGTGAGCTCTCACCCCTCTGTGTTTCCCGTCAATTACTACCATGTAGTTTGGTGTATCATGCACTGCAATCCATGTCAATGCTTCTGATATTGTGAACTTGGTGTAGGGCAGCAATCTTATTCCAAAGCTGTTGAGGGATTTGCAGTATTATGGTTTGTGCTCCACCAACCCCATGGAATTCGATCTCTGTCTACTGTGCGGCTGCATTAAACACTGGGTTCATTAGTTTAAAGGGGTGTATTTAATGAGATTGCAACAAAATAGAAGTTAATATGCTTTTATTATTAAAAATAACATTTCCTCCTATAACAAAAATACATAAATTATTTCAAAATATTTACATCAAAAATGTGTATGCAGCCACAGTCTCTGCATTTCCCAGGTCCTTTTAATTCAGTGTTCTGCTGGAAGTGAAGCCGGTTCTCCAGGTGCTGAAGCCATATGCAGCACACTCCAAATGGAGATGTCTATTGACCATCCCTTCCCTGATTGGTCTGTGTTTCAGCACGAGTGGGCAAAAAATGTCTCTTTTCCATATTGTAAGTTGTGAGATCGAAGACTCAGACCGTGAAGAGAAGTTGTAGGAAGGACTGCTCCCAAAACTACTCTTCTCACTGTCAGTTGGTGGATCCCCAAAACTAGTGTCACTGACAGTTGCTGCTGATGTACTGAACCCTGTTACTTCCTTCCAGCTTTCATTTTTCTCCCAGCTGAACATGGTTCCCAGTGGATAGGAGTCTATGTCTAATATTGACAGGTCTTTGTCAGAACAGCCCTTGAGATGTTCTCACCCTTTGCCAGTTCGTTAGCTGGTACTGCCACATCCAAAGGCATTGTTATTTCATCTCCACTGGATTGCCAGCATCTGCACAATTTCTTGTGTTTTACTGTGTTTTGTTTGCGGTCCACCGTGCGACTTCTTCGGCTTTGCGGATTCCTCTGCGTCTCGGGTAGCGCCTTAGCCAAGTACTCTTTCTCTTTATTACAAGCTAACGTCAACACCCGAGAGTGAATGCTCCCGATCCGTAATTTTCATTATTCTTAATCGTTGCTCATCTAATCACCCTACCCCACCCCACACACACCACGATGTCTACACCGAATGCACTGTGTGGACATGGAGAGAGGCGTGTGTTTTACAGTATCGAGTTTCAGCATCTAATTCCATTGGAGCAGTATGGCTTTCACAATATATACAAGGTGTTTCTGTTCTGACATTTTATAAAGGCTTTGTTAGGCTAGTTCACTGTAGTTCACTTTAGCTTAGTTTATGGATCGAGCTAGTGGAGACCATCACAGACTGTTTCACTGCCTGCTACCGAAGACAAGAAAATAATTCTGGTTGAGCTGACTGTCCCATGGGAGACAGGATGGGAAGAGGCCCACGAGAGAAAGGCCTTGAAGTACCAGCCCTTAGTGCAGGAGTGTAAAGACAAGGGATGGCAGGCACGGTTGTTCCCTGTGAAGAAGG
Organism: Mobula birostris; assembly: GCF_030028105.1. Taxonomy (NCBI): domain Eukaryota; kingdom Metazoa; phylum Chordata; class Chondrichthyes; order Myliobatiformes; family Myliobatidae; genus Mobula; species Mobula birostris. The sequence goes on along the minus strand of NW_027274040.1, from coordinate 434,022 downwards.
GCTGGAGAGGTTTCTCAGCCAAATCAGCATGGCCGTTGTTGTCAGATCTGGGCCTGGACGAAAGGGGCAAAAAACAAGCAGTTTGTAGGATGGGGGAAGAGGCAGAATGAGCCTCTTGTTGGATTTGGAGTAGGCGAGAGGAGGGAAGCTGGAAGCCAGGAGCAGATGGGCAGTGATTTGGCCACCACTGCCGGCCCACCAACTGGAGAGTGTTGTGGTTAAGGGTCGAAACACTCTGTGAAGGTTGGGAACCACCTGTTGACACCTGCTCCTGGCTGAAGGCTACAGTTACCTTATAAGGTAACTGGAGAATGCACCCTAACAGGTGTATGTAACAAGCAAATGTAAGTAGAGAATTAGCAGGAATCAGTACTTGGAACGTATTAAAACAAACTACAGTAGGAAGTGATCACTATCCCATACTCACAAGGATTCAGCTTAAAATAGAACAAATGCTGCTGCCTTGGTTAAGCATGAAATTACTAAGATTCGTAAACACAATGACACTTTGACAGCTGATCATGACGAGATAAATAGAACCTTTCAAGAATTTTATACTTCTTTATATCGTTCTGATTTTCCTCATGATTTTAATATCATGTATGATTTTTTAAGTAAATTGAATTTTCTGAAATTATCACCCGAGGACTGCTTATCATTAGAAACTCCTATTACAGAGGAAGAAATAACAGCTGCAATCTCGTCAATGAATTCTGGTAAAGCACCTGGTCTGGATGGTTTTACAGTTGAATTTTTAAAATCCTTTTCCTCTATTCTCTCTCCTTGGTTGTCTAGAATATTCAAAGAAGCAATCAGTTTAGGCAAACTACCACAATCATTTTATGAAGCCTCTATTTCCTTAATTCTTAAAAAGAATAAAGATCCTACTGATGGTGCATCATATAGACTGATATCTCTTTTGAACGTAGATTCAAAAATTTTTTCAAAAATTTTAGCAACTAGATTAGAGAAGATATTACCTCAAATTATATCTATGGACCAAACTGGATTTATTAAAAACCGTTACAAGTATCCCTCGCCATCCGAAGGTAGAGCGTTCCTATGAAACGGTTCGTAAGCTGAAATGTCGTAAAGTGAAGAAGCAATTACCATTTATTTATATGGGAAAATTTTGTGAGCATTCGCAGACCCAAAAATAACTTAGCAAATCATGCCAAACAATACATAAAGCCTAAAATAACAGTAACACATAGTAAAATCAGGAATGATATGATAAATACACAGCCTATGTACAGTAGAAATACTTTTCCACAATCATTACTGAACTGTTCTCCGTAGCGAAAATCGCACGCAAGCGCCGTCGGCAGAAAATCTCACTCAAGCTCTCTCGGCAGAAACACGCACAAGCGCTCTCCAGTAACCTTTAAGCTGTGAAGATGCCAAATCATACCAAACAACACGTAAAAATACACAGCCTATATAAAGTAGAAATGTACGTACAGTGTAGTATCACTTACGGGAATCGGGAAGACAGCGCAGAGCACACTGATAATGGTATGTTACACTTGTCGGAGTCTGGGTGGTGCAGTGGCCCCCACCCTCCAGGCTGCTGAGTGATACATTGCCGCGAAGAACGCAGGGGTCCAGTGGTAGCCGGGAGGTACACAGCACATCTTTAAGAAAAAAGCCGAAACAAACGTGCTAATTAATTAGGTGCTGCCCGTAATTGTCGGCCCAGATCAGTGCCGATTTCCAATTGCGTCGTCTCTGATCTGGGCTGACAATTACGTGTCGGTGGCACCTAATTAATTAGCATTTTTATTTCGGCTTTTTTCTTAAAGATGTGCTGTGTGCCTCCCAGCTAGCTTTGCATTCTCCGCGAATCAGTATGTCTGTGGCCTGGGGGTTGGGGTGGTGGGACACTGGGGTGTCATCTCGTCGCCTGTTTCCATTAGAGCAGGCAGCTCATCTTCTTCTATCTCTGCTCACCTCGATGTCGAAGGTCGAGGTTCGTCGTCTGCTGTGGCTGCTGTGGAAGGCTTGCTTGACTGCTGAGCCTCGTGCATTTTTCCATCACACAGTTCTTTAATAAGGACTCAAACCATCCTGCAAATATCCCCTAAACCGCGTACCCTTTCCAAATTAAAGTCATACTTTATCATTACTCATTCGGTTTCAATTGTTATCCTTTTTTCTTCCAATTGCATCAGCTCTTCATCTGTCAGTTCTTGGTGATGGGATGCCAAAACCTCTTCAACATCATCTTCATCAACTTCCACAAGTCAAACTCACATTGTCCTTACTTCGTTCACCACGATCAAAACGCTTAATTATGTCGAGTTTTACGCTAAGTGTAACACCCTTACGAGCTCTTTCAGGCTTTTCCGATACCATAGAACTCATCTTGCAAACGGCTGCTCACAGGCACGTGTTAAAGCAAAGCAGTTCCGAATCTGGGGGAGAGCAGCTGCTCGGGGCGCGCTGCCTTTTATCGTGCGCTGAATTTTTTTTTCGTAACAGTGAAAACACCTTCTGAAAGCGAACACAGGGTATTAATGTAGGGCTTTCGTAATAGTGAGGTTTCGTAAAGCGAACGTTCGAAAAGCGGGGGACACCTGTATTCATCTTTTAATATTAGGAGGCTAATGAATATTGTTTATACCCCCTCATTTAACACTCCAGAATGTATTATCTCATTAGATGCTGAGAAAGCCTTTGACAGAGTTGAATGGCCTTATTTATTTAGTGTGTTGGAGAAATTTAATTTTAGTTCGACACTTACATCTTGGATTAAATTGTTATATCATACCCTTGTAGCTTCGGTTTGTACTAATAATCAAAGATCTCCCTTTTTTTGTCTATCTCATGGTACGAGGCAAGGATGCTCTCTTAGTCTTTTACTATTTAATATTGCTCTTGAACCTTTAGCAATTGCTATCCGTGACTCGCCCAACATTTTTGGTATTATCCATGGAAATGAAATACATAAATTATCACTATATGCAGATGATTTGTTATTATATATCTCTAATCCAGAGAAGTCAACTCCTGTTATTCTAGCTTTGTTGACTCAATTTAGTAATTTTTCTGGTTACAAATTAAACCTTAATAAGAGTGAATTATTTCCTTTAAATAGGCAGGTTCCTATTTATGGAAGTTTACCATTTAAATTGGTTACTGACTCTTTTATATACTTAGGGATTACAATTACGAAGAAGTATGAAGATTTATTTAAAGTTAATTTTTTACCTCTAATTGATCAGATTAAACTTTTGTTTACTAAATGGTCACCAATATCTTTGTCTTTGATCAATCAGATTAATGCTATAAGATGATTATTTTGCCTAAATTTCTATATGTATTTCAATCGGTTCCAATTTTTATCCCAAAATCTTTTTTTGATAATGTTGACTCAAAAAATTCTTCATATATATGGCAGAACAAAAATTGTAGACTAGGTAAAAGGTATTTACAAAAATCTAAAAAAGTGGGGGGGGGGGGTGGTTAGCCCTCCTGAATTTTAGATTTTATTATTGGGCAATTAATATTCGATACTTAAAATTTTGGTTACGAGACTTGGATGCAATTGTTAAACATAATTTACGTATATGGTTTCAATTTCGAAAATTTTTTGGGTTGAATCAATTTATTTTAGCAAGTCCTATTATATCTAATTTCTTTTTTCAACCTTCCACTATGGATCAAGCTTACTCTGATTGGAAAATCAAAGGTATAGTACGATTTTGTGATTTATTTTTGGATAATTGTTTTATGTCCTTTGATCAATTATCTAATAAATATAATTTACCCAGATCTCACTTTTTTAGATATTTACAGGTTAAAAACTTTTTAATTACTGTTTCTCCTAATTTTCCACACTTATATCCAATGGATATTTTGGAAAAAATTTTAGATTTAAATCTCTCTCAGAAAGGTGTTGTAGCAGTTATTTATAATATAATTATGAATTTATGCACTGATGTATCTAATAAAATTAAAACTGATTGGGAAAGAGAATTTAAGATTCTTATACTGATTGAAAAATGGAAAGAAATTCTTCAATTAGTTAATCCATCCTCTATACGTGCTAAGCATTCGTTGATACAGTTTAAAGTAGTGCTCAGGGCTCATATGTCCAAAGATAAATTATCTTGTTATTACTCTTATATAAATCCTATTTGTGATCGATGTCATTCCGAGATAGCTTCTTTAACTCACATGTTTTGGTCATGTCCTTTGTTGAAAAAATATTGGGAAGACATTTTTGATATTATTTCAATGGTTTGGAATATAGACTTACAACCTCACCCAATTACTGCTATTTTTGGGCTACCAATGATAGAATTAAATCATTTAACCTCTTCAGCTCGTCGGATGATTGCATTTCTTACTTTAATGATTAGAAGATCCATTTTGCTGAATTGGAAAGAGATTAACCCCCCCCCCCCCCCACACTATATTTCACTGGTTATTACAAACTCTGTTGTGTTTAAATTTGGAAAAAATTAGAAGTGTGGTTTATGACCCTTGCATTAAATTCGAAAAGACTTGGAGACCATTTATTCAGCATTTTCCTATGATGTAATTTGACCATTTCCAGATTTATTTTTCTTCTCTGTAATGTTGGTTAGGAGGAATGGAGTTGCCGACACTAAGGTTTTTCATTTCTCCCATTTCTTGTGATGTTGATACAGCCCAGGTCTTTTTTTAGTTTAGTTAATTAATTCTGTTTAGATTAGTTTTTTTTTGGGGGGAGGGTTATTTACTGGAGTTGTTCTGCCAGGTATTGTGTGCACATAAATATCATTGTGATGAAGTTTCAAATCAACAATGGTTACCATGGTGAAACCTGCAAAACAAAGCACAACAACTAGTCGAACCAAATGACTACGTACGTGCAGGTATTCTGCTGAAGACCCAATATAGTGCTGCCATTATCACAACGACCATATTTGAGCACGGTGATTCATGGGGTATTTTGTGTGTGTGCAGTTGATGCAAAGCAGCAATCCCTGAAGCCAGAAATAAAAGAACAGTATTTCAAAGTTTCCTGGATCACCCCAAGTGTATAATGTATAAAACTATGCAGATGCAGTGAATCTGAAATAAAACCAGAACATCTGAAACAGCCAGCAGATCTAATCTTGTATCTTTATTTCAGATTTGAAGCATCTGCAGTTTTGATGGAAGTAATTGCTTCATCTTGAGAATGTTGCCTTTGGTAGTGTTACTCACTGGCACCATCTTCTTTAATTTTGTTGGTTCATTTCATCATGTCCTGTAGTTGAATATCAGCAATCGTTCAGACTGCCATACAGAAAACTCTGACCTGGTACTTTTGAGTGAGTGGAGATAAGTTAAGTGAAAACTAAACCCTCATTGGGTAAATCTTGAATCTAATTCATTACAAGGGTTTTCCTTGGGTTCGGTTTTAGGAACTTTACTTCCTTTTACTTCTTTTAAATCGTATAAACAAATGAATAACCCAATAGTTAAGCATACTTTACGTATATGGTTTCAATTCCGAAGATTTTTTGGATTTAATCAATTTATTCTAGCAAGTCCCATTATATCAAATTTTCTTTTTCAACCTTCCACTATGGATCAAGCTTACTTTGATTGGAAAACCAAAGATTTAATATCTTTTCGCGATTTATTTTTGGATAATTGTTTTATGTCTTTTGATCAACTCTCTAATAAATATAACTTACCCAGATCTCACTTTTTTAGATATCTACAGATTAGAAACTTTTTAATTACTGTCTCCCCTAATTTTCCACACCCATATCCAATGGACACTTTGGAAAAAATTTTAGATTTAAATCTCTCTCAGAAAAGTGTAGTAGCAATTATATATAATATAATTATGAATTTATGTCCTGATGCTTCTAATAAAATTAAAGCTGACTGGGAAAGAGAACTTGAGATTAATATACCGACTGAAAAATGGGAAAAAATTCTTCAGTTGGTGAATTCATCCTCTGTATGTGCTAAACATAGGTTGATACAGTTTAAAGTAGTGCACAGGGCTCATATGTCCAAAGATAAACTATCTCGTTATTACTCTTATATTAATCCAATATGTGACAGATGTCATTCTGAGATAGCCTCTTTAACCCACATGTTTTGGTCATGTCCTTTGTTGGAGAAATATTGAAAAGATATTTTTGATATTATTTCAACGGTCCTAAATATAAACTTACAACCTCATCCAATTAATGCTATCTTTGGACTACCAATGATAGATTTAAATAATTTAACCTCTTCATTACGTAGGATGATTGCATTTCTTACTTTAATGGCTAGAAGGTCCATTTTGTTGAATTGGAAAGAGATTAACCCTCCTAATGTACCTCATTGGTTTTCACAAACTATGGTGTGTTTGAATTTGGAGAAAATTAGAAGTGCGGTTTATGACCCTTCCATTAAGTTTGAAAAAACTTGGAGGCCATTCATTCAGCATTTTCATTTGAGGTAATTTGATCATTTCCAAACTTGTTTTATCTCTCTGTACTGTTGTTGGAGAGGAATGGAGTCGTCGACACTAAGGTTTTCTTCTTTTCCATCATTAAGTTGTTAGTTTTGCCCAAGTCTTTTAGTTTATTTGATTAATTTTGCTTTTCTTTGGGGATGGGGTTTGTTTTTTTTTGTTGTGTTTTTTTTTCTTATTAATGGTTTTTTCAGTTTTTTTGCTTTATATTATCCATTGTTATTTCTATATGATTGGGAGCTTTGCTAATTTACACTATTTGGTTTTGCAATTACTTTTTTAAGTGTAACAATATATCTCCTACTATTTGTATTATTGCTATGTTTTGTTCTATATTTTGAAATTAATAAAAAGATTGAAAAAGAAAGAGTTAAGTGAAAACTGCCTCAGTGCTACTGTTCTCACTGACTGTTAATGCGTCTGAACTGAACCCTGTCGCCTCCAGTTCCTCTGAGTTGCCACTTTGCTTGCAGATACACACCATTCCTGTTTCTCCCATTTGCCAGAATTCTGCACTGTGGCAATATATTTAAATGTCAAGTCTTTCTCCGACTGGCCTTCTGCCATTTCCTGGTACTGGACGGTACTGCCACTTCAGGAACACAAAATAATCTGCAGATGCTGGGATCAAAGCAACACTCACAACACACTGGAAGAACTCAGCAGGTCGGGCAGCATCTGTGGAAACGATGAGTCGACGTTTCGGGCCGGAACCCTTCGTCAGGACTGAAGGGGAACCCTCCCCCACCTTCTTTATAGGGCCTCTGCCCCTTCCCTCTTCAGAGAAATATTTCCCTCTTCCATATTGTAACTTGTGTGATTGGAGACTCTGTCACTGAAGAGGAATGGAAGGAAGAACTGTCCCCAAAACTGCTCTTGTCACTGTCAGTTGGTGGATCTCCGAAACTAGTGTCACTGAGAGTTGCTGTTAGTGGAGTGGTGAAACCACCCCAGAGTCCATCTCGTCCTTCGCCTGCAGGACATTACGTGCCAACCACTGCCTGATGGCCTTGTGGTCAAAGGCATTGACCTGGAAGAACTTTTCTACGAAGGACAGGTATGGTGGCAACGACCAGCTGAAGGAGGTGCTGCGCGGGAAAGGGGCCAGACCCATCCTTCGCAGCCAGGGCGACAGGTAGAACCTGGGCACATAGTGGTACTTAGTGCCCACGTATCTGGGATCCACGCACAACCTGATGCAGCCACACACAAAGCTGGCCATCAGGGTGAGGGCAACATTGGGGACGTTCTTGCCCCCATTGTCCAGGAATTTGTGCATGACGGCCAGTCTGACCCGCTCCATCCTTGATCCCCAGACGAATCTGAAGACAGCTCGGGTAATTTCCTAGCTGTAGGAGCGGGGAATGGGCCACACCTGCGCCAAGTACAGCAGCCCTGAGAGCACCTCACACCTGATGACTAGGTTCTTGCCCGTTACAGAAAGGGAGCACCCTCCCCACAGTCCCAGTTTCTTTTTTACCTTGGCAGTCCGCTCTTGCCAGTTCTTGTTGCACGCCTCGGCCTGTCCGAACTAGATCCCCAACACCTTCACGTGATCAGACCTGATGGTGAAGAGGACACCAGATCGGTTGAGCCAGTTGCCGACGAGCATGGCTTCGCTCTTCGTGCAATTGACCCTGGCGCCCGACGCCAGCTCAAACTGTTCGCAGATGTCCATAAGTCTGCGAAGTGACCTCAGATCAGATGAAGACGGTGACGTCGTACATGAACAGGGAGGTTTTGACTTGCGTCCCTCCACTGCCTGGCAGCGTCACCCCTCTTACGCCCTCATCCCTCGTGATGGCTTCGGCAAAGGGCTGAATGCAGCACGCGAACAAGACAAGGGAGAGGGGACAGCCCTGCCTGACTCCAGACTTGCTGGGGAAGCTGTCTATTTCCCACCCATTGACCTGGACTGCATTACAAATGTCTGTGTACAGCAGTCTGATCCAATTCCGGATTCCTTCCCCAAATCCCATTTTGGAGAGTACATCCATCATGTAGGTGTGTGATATCTTGTCAAAGGCTTTCATCTGGTCCAAGCTGACCAGGCAGGCATCCACCCTCCTGTCCTGCACGTAGGCGATGGTGTCCCTCAGCAGCGTGAGGCTGTCTGAGTTCTTCCTGCCCGGTATAGCGCAGGTTTGGTCCGGGTGGATCACCTGTCCCAGAGCAGACTTGACCCTGTTGGCGATAGCCTTGGACAGGATCTTGTAATCCACATTCAGGAGAGAGATGGGCCTCCAGTTCCTAATGTCATCCTTTTCCCCCTTCTGCTTGTAGATGAGGGTGATGATGACCTTCCTCATGGACTCTGACGTGCTGCCGGCCAGAAGCATAGCGTTGTACACTTTCAGCAGGTCAGGGCCCATCCAGTTCCACAGAGCTGAATAGAACTCGACCGGTAGGCGGTCGCCTCTGGGAGTCCTGTTCGACCCAAAAGAACGGATGGAGCCTGTCAGCTCGTCCAGGGTCAGTGGCTGATTCAGACTCTCCCTCATGCCGTCGTCTAAGACCTGCGTGATAGCCGACAGGAAGTTGTGGGAGTCAGTGGTGTCTGTGGCCTTCCTGTCATACAGACCGGCATAGAAGGACCTGCAGATCCTCAATATGTCCGTCTGTGAGGACGTGACTGAGCCGTCCTCTTCCATAAGGTTGTAGATCACAGAGCTCCCCCTGTGCACCTTTTCGAAGAAGAAGGGAGAGCACGTCTCGTCCTGCTCTACGGTTTGAACCTTTGATCGGAAGATGATCTTGGAGGATTCGGCTGCGAAGTGTCGGGCTTGCCGGCCCTTCACCTGTCGTAATTCCTCCCTGACATAGTAGTCATAGTCATAGTCATCCTTTATTGATCCCGGGGGAAATTGGTTTTCGTTACAGTTGCACCACAAATAATAAATAGTAATAGAGCCATAAATAGTTAAATAGTAATATGTAAAGTATGCCAGTAATTATGAAATAAATCCAGGACCAGCCTATTGGCTCAGGGTGTCTGACCCTCCAAGGGAGGAGTTGTAAAGTTCGATGGCCACAGGCAGGAATGACTTCCTATGACGCTCTGTGTTGCATCTCGGTGGAATGAGTCTCTGGCTGAATCTACTCCTGTGCCCACCCAGTACACTATGTAGTGGATGGGAGACATTGTCCGACAGAGTGATCAGCAGCACTGGAGCTCCACAGGGGACTATCTTGTCTCCCTTTCTCTTCACCATTTACACCTCGGACTTCAACTACTGCACAGAGTCGTGTCATCTTCAGAAGTTTTCGGATGACTCTGCCATAGTTGGATGCATCAGCAAGGGAGATGAGGCTGAGTACAGGGCTACGGTAGGAAACTTTGTCACATGGTGTGAGCAGAATTCTCTGCAGCTTAATGTGAAAAAGACTAAGGAGCTGGTGGTAGACCTGAGGAGAGCTAAGGTACTGGTGACCCCTGTTTCCATCCAGGGGGTCAGTGTCGACATGGTGGAGGATTACAAATACCTGGGGATACGAATTGACAATAAACTGGACTGGTCAAAGAACACTGAGGCTGTCTACAAGAAGGGTCAGAGCCATCTCTATTTCCTGAGGAGACTGAAGTCCTTTAACATCTGTCGGACGATGCTGAGGATGTTCTACGAGTCTGTGGTGGCCAGTGCTATCATGTTTGCTGTTGTGTGCTGGGGCAGCAGGCTGAGGGTGGCAGACACCAACAGAATCAACAAACTCATTCGTAAGGCCGGTGATGTTGTGGGGATGGAACTGGACTCTCTGACGGTGGTGTCTGAAAAGAGGATACTGTCTAAGTTGCATGCCATCTTGGACAATGTCTCCCATCCACTACATAATGGACTGGTTGGGCACAGGAGTACATTCAGCCAGAGACTCATTCCACCGAGATGCAGCACAGGGCGTCATAGGAAGTCATTCCTGCCTGTGGCCATCAAACTTTACAACTCCTCCCTTGGAGGGTCAGACATCCTGAGCCGATAGGCTGGTCCTGGACTTATTTCATAATTTACTGGCATAATTTACATATTATTATTTAACTATTTATGGTTCTATTACTATTTATTATTGATGAAGCAACTGTAATGAAAACCAATTTCCCCCGGGATTAATAAAGTATGACTATGACTATTGTCCAAGATGGCACGCAACTTAGACAGCATCCTCTTTTCAAACACCACCGTGAGAGAGTCCAGTTCCATCCCCACAACATCACTGGCCTTACGAATGAGTTTGTTGATTCTGTTGGTGTCTGCTACCGTCAGCCTGCTGCCCCAGCACACAACAGCAAACATGATAGCACTGGCCACCACAGATTCGTAGAACGTCCTCAGCATCATCCGGCAGATGTTAAAGGACATCCACCCGTTTCGACTGCAGGAGGAGGAGGAGTTGCTGCAATTCGGTGTGGGGTTTTTTGCAGTTCCCTCTGATCCTGCCTCGCTTTCTGGATACCCTTGAGAATAAGGAACCTCTTGATGTTCTCCTTGGTGGCTTCCCACCAGAGAACCAGAGAATCAAAGAAGACTTTCAAGGTTCTCCAACCTCTAGCTCCTCGATGTTCTCTGGGGTCAGCAGCTTAATGTTCAGCTTCCACATGCCCCTACCTGCCTTCCGGTCCTCCCGTAAGTGACAGGTGGCTTGCAGAAGGCAGTGGTCAGAGAAGAACACCGGCTTGACGTTGGTGAATCTGACCGAGATGGATGTCGAGAGGAAGTCGATCCGGGAGCGGGCTGAGCCGTCGGATCGTGTCCAGGTGGCTTGTGGCTGCGCTCCGCCTATGGGGGTGCCAAAGGCGTCGTGCAGCTTGACTGTCTTTACCGTTTCCATCAGAAGTCTGGAAATACCGTCCAGCCTGCCGTCGGCACTGCTGGATTGTCTAGCTGCACGAATGGTGCAGTTGAAATCTCCGGCTAGCATGACCGGCGGGGACGTCACCAGCAGTGGAGTGAGCCGCTTGAGGACGGCCCACCGCTCACTCCACACGGGACAGGCGTACACGTTGATTAGCCGGAGCGGAGTGCCCCGGTATTTGACATCTGCTACCAGGAGGCGCCCCGCAACCACCTCTTTAACTTGGGTGATTGAGAAGTTGCCTCCCCATAGCTGAATCCCCTGGCCTGAACCATGGCAATCATTGCCCCCTGACCACACCGACAAACCCTGAGACCACCTCCGCTAGTTGCGGAGGTGCGACAGACTGCACTTTTGGAGGAAGGTGACGTCGGCATTCACGGTGTTCAAGTACTGGAGCACGCTGACGCAACGCCCAGTACTCTTTACACTGCAAACGTTTAAGGACGCAAGTTTAAGGTCAATCACCCTTTACAGATCTTCGTCCTCACCTTCGCCATCCTGAGCCCTCATGCCCACAATCATGGTGAAGTCTTCCACCTGTGAGGGCTCAGGTATGTGCGGGTAGACCTCGCCAGGGAGAGGCAGTACCGGTTCAGCCTGTAAATGGACCTCCGGGGCTGCCTCTATCTTGCTGCAGGCCACCAGAAGTGTTACTGCTCCCGGATTCCCGGAGTTGAGGGGCGCTGCTGATCTCCACCTCCTGCACCTGGGGGGGGGGGGGGGGTGGCCAGCAGACCTTCACTGTTCCCTTGACTCTCCTCTGCCCTATTAACCCACCTCTTCCTCTGCCAGGGCTGCTGGCCACCCCCACCGCCTTCCTCCTCCTCTGAGGAGGAGGACAGGAGCCCAGAGGATGTGCCACAATCCACCACCCTTTTTCTCGAGCTCTCCAATTGCTCCGCCTGCTGTCTTTTGGACGGAGCCTTCTGAGGCTTTTTCCGTTTTGTAATGATGCTCCAGGCTCCTTCATCCCCGTCGCCCTCCCCTCCTCCTCATCAAGCGGTGGGTCCTGGGTGTTCTGCAAGGGGGAGGGAGACTGTCAAGTGGGATTTCTTTTTCTTCTTTGAACATGTGCAGCTTCCCCACTTGAAAGAGATTGAATGCGTCTACCCGAAGGTTTTTTAACTGGATTCCATTCAATGACCAAACAACTTTTCCTTTTTGCTCCTTTTATTTTTTGCAAGTGCGGCAGTTTGATAGTTCCATTGGTACCATCAACCATTCGCCATTAGACATTAGTCATTAGGTGAAAAAACTGGCTGCCTCTCCGGACTTTGGAGACGGATTCCAACCTGCACAGTCTCCACTCCAAACCGGGCGACCCTTCCCGAAGGTTCCTGAGCTCTTCTTAAACCTCACGCCATTTCCCCGAAGCGCCTGTGCGCGATGATCCCGTGACGTGAAGCTAGCGCTAACCCAAAACGCAGTGACGGCAGTACTCTTTTCCATGAAACAGTCTCTCAAGTTATTTAAAGTTCATCATCTTACCACAGACTCCAACGCTGCTCCCGGACTGCCACTGTGATGCTGCAGGGTACCCCCAATATTCCGGGCAGAAGCAGCACTCAGGCAGTGGGTTCCATCCGGTCTATTAGTGGATTCTTGCTATCACTTTTAAATCTTATTTTCTTTTGCTTCTAGGTCGCAATACTTTCTAGAAACTCTAGTTTAACTTGACACCTCCCACTCGATCTTCCCATGGAAACACTGGGGAGATCGCCAGCTTCAAAGGCAAACTTGGTGGTCCTAGTTCAGTGTTCTTACGATGTATTGTTGACTTGGCTTTCCATCTGTTCCTCAGCAGGTAGTAAGACAACCAGCCGCCTGACGTCCCTGTGAAGGATGGTGGCTTGGATCCTGTCTTTTTTCCCATCAGAGATTGGATGCCTGGTTGTTACTTTCAGAGCTTTTGTCACAGGAACATTGTAGCTTGGGAAGATCCTGACGTTGATGTCCCTCACAATGCCTTGGCTGTCTGGATTAGTAATTGACGACTCTGCCAAGCTTGAAATGTCCTCTCAGTGCATTTTGGTCGCTTAACCAGATGATGTCCCCAACAGTGATGCTTCCCTGAGCAGTATGCCACTTGCTCCTGACAAACAAATTAGGACCAGCGAGTTGGCTCCAGCACCTCTAGAACTTGGTCACCTCTGATTGCATTGCTCGGAGTCTTTTGTAGGGGTAGCTGAAAAAGTCAAAGGTTTTGAAATCCCCGCTTTGAGATGCTCGACCGAGTTGAAGAGTTTTGGGTGTGACATACTGAATACAGTCTTCCCGGCTCTGTACCCTGGCATCAGTTGGGCACTCATTGGCAAGGTTGACTGCTATGTGAAGAGTTGTCTGGAACTCGCTGTAACTGAGCCCAGACTCCTTCCCAAGACTCTGGAGAGCTCTCTTTACAATGTGTACAGCGGCTTCTGCAGCACTATTCCTGTGTGGAGAATCAGGCGGATGGATTTTCCACATCCACTCCGTTCCATTTTTTGCCGCGACCTCCTGCAGGGCTGCTTCGTTCAGGCCGTCCAAGAATTTGTACAGCTCCTCCAAGACTGGTTTTGTTCCAATGGAACTGGTGCCTGGATCTGACCAGATATTTCTTGGATGTCCCCTGATTGCTGTGAACCATTGATAGGCCATCAGGAATCCTTCGGTTGATAGGGTGTTTACCAACTCTGTGTGGATGGCTCTGCTCACCATGCAGGAAAAGACCACTCCCCAGACTTTCAATGTTACTCTTTTCTTGACGTCATCGTTTACTTGGTAGGTTCTGAAGAGGTCCACCTTTGTGAACTGGAATGGTGCAGCAGGTTCAGTTCTTTCTGGCGGCAAGTCACCCATTACTTGTTGACATTTCCTTGCTTTTGCCTTCCTGAAGAGCATGCAGCCATCGACAACTTTCTGGGCAATTTTCCTTCCCCTTTTGACCCATGCCTTTCTTCTCATCTTGAGCAAGGTTCCGGCCACTCCGTCATGACTCTCATGGTGGGCCTCCCGAGTTAACAGTGTGGACACCCAGGCATCATTGGGCAAGATGGGGACAGCAACTTGATCGTCTTTGAAGATTTGCACTCAGCCACCGTAAACCAACAGCCCAGGGTCTTGGTTTTTGTAGACTACCAGCCTGTCTGTAGTGGTGCTTGGGAAGGTTGCGCCCTTTTGTGCTGCTAGAAAAATGCCTTTTAGAGCATCTTCTCATTCCCTTACCGAGATGACTCCTGCCAAAGAAACTGCCTCCCACCTTTGGACTGTCCACGGCTTGATTTTGTCCGTGAACTTTTTTGCTGCTTTCCAGATCCATGCAACTGTTTTGACTAGTCGAGTTAGAACACTGAACTGCTTGATGTCCACAAGGCTTCGGATGGCTGACGCTGCAGGCGATCTCCATTGTTCTGTTTTGACCTGGTACTGTTTTTGTGCTGGTTCTTGTTTCTTTGCCTTGGCCCTTGTCAAAGCAGCAACAAATGGAGTTTAATGTTGATAAGTACATTTTAGTAGTACTGATCAAAATAGGAGATACATGGTAAATGGTAGGGCTTTGCAGAATGCAGTAGAACAGAGTGATCTAGGAATAATGGTGCATCGTTCACTGAAGGTGGAATCAGGTGGTCGACCAGAGCGCGTCCAGCACATCCTTCCTCTTCGGTTCTCCTCCCGAAAAACCAGAGCACTCGCCCAGGTTCCCAAACATACAAACAGAATGACATAGCTTCCATTGGTTAGTTTCTCCGTTATCTATTACTATAACCCAAATATTTCAGCTGCAGAGAACATTACCTCATAGTTAACATTACAAAGAAGCCATTTCATTATTACACTTCAGAGGAGCCATTTTATAATTAGCAGTTAACAATTAACATTACAGTTAATATTACTGAGAACCCTACATTAAGAAACCAGCAAAAACGAACAATCTTGTAACAATAAATGGATGATGGGGTGGTAAATTGGATTAGTACATATGCAGATGATACTAAGATAGGTGGCGTTGTGGATAATGAAATAGGTTTTCAAAGCTTGCAGAGAGATTTAGGCCTGTTAGAAGAGTGGGCTGAAAGATGGCAGATGGAGTTTAATGCTGAAAAATGTGAGGTGCTATACGTTGGTAGGACTAATCAAGATAAGACATACATGGTAAATGGTGGGGCATTGAAGAATGCAGTAGAACAGAGGGATCTAGGAATAATAGTGCATAGTTCTCTGAAGGTGGATAGGATGGTGAAGAAAGCTTTTGGTATGCTGGCCTTTATAAATCAGAGCATTGAGTATAGGAGTTGGGATGCAATGTTAAAATTGTGTAAGGCATTGGTAAGGCCAAATTTGGAGTATTGTGTACAGTTCTGGTCACCGAATTATAGGAAGGATGTCAACAAAATTGAGAAAGTACGGAGAAGATTTACTAGAATTTTACCTGGGTTTCAGCACCTGAGCTACAGAGAAGGGTTGAACAAGTTAGGTCTTTATTCTTTGGAGCGTAGAAGGTTGAGGGGGGGACTTGATAGAAGTATTTAAAATTATGAGGGGGATAGATAGAGTTGACATGGATAGGCTTTTTCCATTGAGAGTAGGGGAGATTCAAACAAGAGGACATGAGTTGAGAGTTAGGGGGCAAAAGTTTAGGGGTAACACGAGGGGGAACTTCTTTACTCAGAGAGTGGTAGCTATGTGGAATGGGCTTCCAGTAGAAGTGGTAGAGGCAGGTTCGATATTGTTATTTAAAGAAAAATTGGATAGGAATATAGACAGGGAATGGAGGGTTATGGGCTGAGTGCAGGTCGGTGGGACTAGGTGAGAGTAAGCGTTCGGCACAGTCTAGAAGGGCTGCGATGGCCTTTTTCTGTGCTGTAATTGTTATATGGTTATAAATGCTTTCTTTTGCAACTTGTTGATGCTTTCCCTGGCAGTGGCTGCTAGTTCTTTGGCTGATTTCATTGGTCACTCATTCACTGGCAAACTCAAAAACTTTGGCCCATTTTGCCACTCTAAGTCTTCATCCAGGTCTGGAGGGCTGGCACCTCTGGTGATTACATCAGCAATATTTTGCGGACTAGGAATCCACTGCCAGTCCTGGATCCCTGTGCTGTTTTGAATCTCTCCAATCCTTTTGCAAAGAATGTTTGGTAGCCATAGCTTTCTTGCTGTACTGCACCAAGGACTGTTTGGCTATCAATGAAATGGTACCACCCCCCAACGTGGATTCGGCTGTGCAGCTCAAAGTACTTTCTCAGGTGTGAGGCAAACAATGCTCCACACATCTCTGCTTTGACAGCATCACCTTTGTGATCCAAGGGAGTTAGTTTGGCTTTAGATTCCACCAGCCTGACTATTAAGCCCTGGTGCGAGTTCCACCTTAGGTACATCGGTGCTCCATAGGTGTGCTTGCTTCCATCAGAGAACGTGATTGCCCAGGGTTCCTCAGTGAAGCATGGGGGAGTCAGTGCCCTGGTGAACTTTACCTAGCCAAGTTGAACGTACTCCTCGAAGAGCTTAATTGCAGCCTCCCTGAGGCCATCTGAGAGTGCAATGTCCTATGTGTCTTTGACTGGACACCTTTCGCCCTTTGCCTCTTGGAACACCCTTCGTACCAGAATAGCTCCCTTCTGCTTAGCAGGAGTTACCAGGCCAACTGGGTCATATAGCTGGGCAGTTCTCTTTGTGTCAGAGGGTTTGGCGTCTCTGGTCTCTGATTTGCTCTCGTAGAAGATTTTGGCCAAGTCTCATTTTTTTCTTTCTCTTCAAGAAATTGATTGCAATCATCAAATGGAGCTTATCCTCTTCTACTATGTAGCCCAGGCCAAGTGCCCTGTTGTCATCATTGCGCATTTGGTTTGGCAAGACCGTGGTTTCTGCCTTGGACTTCTCCAGCTTGTCATTGCACTCTTTCCTCCCACCTTACCCAGAAAAGACCCAAGGCTTGAGCTCGAAACCTCCGGCCTTCAGGATCTGCTCCACATTTGCTGTGATGGATTTCAGCTGGTCAAGGTTGTTGTGGGATGTGAGAATGTCATCAACGTAGCTATCGTGTTGGAGCACCTGCCGCACCTCTTTGAGGTGGGTGAAAGGAGGGAGGTTAGCAGTTTCGCGCATTGCTAGCTGTGCAGTGCACCCTGCTGGTTTATCTCCGGTGTTCACTCTTGTGATTGCATTTTCCCCCAGCTCCTCGTCCTCGGAGTCTCGCCAGAGGAATCTATACAGGTGCACTTCTCGGTCTTCCAACCAAACCGAATTGTACATCTTTTTTATGTCACTCAGACAGGCCCCGTACAGGTGGTCTGCCTACCTGCCTGCAGGGGTTGCAGGACCTGGCCTCCGTGTCCCTCCACCTTGCAGTTTCTGCACAGCACAGCCTTACACTGGGCTGCGATGTGCCCCGCCTTACCGCAGTTGCGGCAAACCTTGGGTTGCCCGGCATAAACCAGGAAGCCCCGGTTCCCTCCTATTGCGAACACTGAGGATGGATGGATGACACAGCCGCTGGTGTCCACTCTCAGCTTCACCCTGACCTGCCATTTACTTGTCCATACTCCCAGACTGTCTTGGCGTTCTCACACTTGCCCACGCTCTCCACATATCGCGCTGGGAATGTGAGGATGCCAACGACCGGTACATAGGGGTTAAACATTTGTAGCAGAACCGTTCTCTCTTGCTGCGTTACGTCGGCGTAGAAGGGCTGCGCTTTTAGTAGCGACAGCGGCGCCTCGCTCCCCTTCTCACTGAAGCAGTCACGTAACTTCTGCCACCCTGCGGCATGCCGGAAGGTGACATTATAGTAACTGGCGAAATCCTGGACGCTGTAAAGATTATCCACCTTGAAGCCACGGCAATCCAGTAGCACCTTGCGAATGAACGTCTCCCTACTGAAACCGTTGCCTTCTTTCAAATCTCGAACTCTTGGTCGGACAGTGTTTTTGACCCCAGCCCCATGAGTCGAAGTGCTGGTCTCTCCAGCCTTCCTCTTCCCTGATGCGCTGTCTCTCTAGCCATCCTCCCCTCCATCGCCGCTGCACGGGGGGAAAGCACCAGATTACAAGCCGCTGTGTCCTGAAAAGAACTCTGGGGATTGCAGTGTTCCGATAAAGAGTGCTTGATCTTAGCTCTTGATACTTTATACTTTATTGTCGCCAAACTATTGATACTAGAACGTACAATCATCACAGCGATATTTGATTCTGCGCTTCCCGGTCTCTCCCCTGCTAGGTTAGCTCTTGGAAGTTGATTCTTGGTGCTGGATATCACATGTCAGAACGGACACCCATAAAGAGCAAAAGGCAGAAGATTTATACGACCTGAAGAGAAACCAGAGTATACAAAGTAGGAAGATACTCCCCTCTTCCACAGAGAGGAGCACAGATCTTGGACTGTGTCAGTGGACGACTCCTGTCCTGCAGGTCTGGAGTTGTTGCTGCCAGCTATTGTATGCACATCAATGTCAGTGAGCTGAAGTTTCATATCAACAATGGCTACCATGGTGAAATTGAACTGGAAATAAAAGAACAATATTTCAAAGTTTTTCTCTTTGATATTGGACGTTCTAAGATCGTAGATTCAGTCAGTGAAGAGGAATAGAAGGAAGAACTGTCCTCAAAACTACTTTTGTCACTGTCAGTCAGTGGATCCTCAAAACTAGTGTCACTGATAGTTGCTGCTGATGTAGTGAACCCTGTTACTTCCCTCCAGCTTTCATTTTTCTTCTAGCTGAACATGGTTCGCAGAGGATAGGAGCCTGTTTCTGACGTTGATGAGTCTTTCTCAGACCAGTCCTCCGAGACATTCTCTCCCTCTGCCAGTTCTTTGGCTGGTACTGCCACACCCAAAGGCATTGTTATTTCATCTCCAGTCTCATTTTCGTCATTCTCCAAAGGATGAATGGCTGTTGGTGGAGTGGTGAAATGTGGTGCAGTACTTAGACCAGGTTGCTCTGAATCTTCTCACAATGACCATTTTTGAGCACAGTGTTTTTTGTGGTCATTTTGGGCATGTGCAGATGATGCAAAGCAGTTTCTCTGAAGAACTATATTTCAAAGTTACATGGATCATCCCAAAGTCTTTCCAAAGCACAAAACCTGCAGATGCAGTGAACTTGAAATAAAAGCAGTACATTTGAAATAGCCAGCTGGTCTAGCCTTGTGTCTCTATATCAGATTTCCCACATCTGCAGTTTTTGGTTTTTGATTTCTTCGGTTATTGATGAGACCTCTTAAACTCAGTACCTTCATAAATGTGGTATCACTAGACCATAAGGCATAGGAGCAGAATTAGGCCATTTGGTCCTTCGAGTCTGCTCTTCCGTTCCATCATGGCTGATTTATTTTCAGTCTCAACTCCGTGATCTTTCTCACCTTCTCTTTATACCCTTTGAAACTGTTACTAATCAAGAAACGGTCAATATTTTCTTTAAATTTACCCAGTGACTTGGCCTTCACAGTCATCCGTGGCAGTGAATTCCAAAGATTCATCACCCCTAAAGGGACTTCTTTCTATTCTGAGACTCATTATATATCTGAAAAAACTATTATATTTACGTTGACACAATGCCCAATAATGTTTTACAGAAACTTCTTACATGTAAATTAACTCTTAAAGTGCATGAACTCTTAAATTGGAAAAAGCGTATTTACTTCTTTCAAAAATGCACAGTCTTGCTTTTAATTTAAAATGTTGTTTTCAAACTTTGCACCTGTATAGCTTTTATAGATATGTAAAAAGGAAAAGACTGGTAAAGACAAATGTAGGTCCCCTACAGACAGAAACAGGTGAATTGATTATGGGGAGCAAGGACATGGCAGACTAATTGAATAATTACTTTGGTTCTGTCTTCACTAAGGAGGACATAAATAATCTTCCGGAAATAGTAGGGGACAGAGGGTCCAGTGAGATGGAGGAACTGAGCGAAATACATGTTAGTAGGGAAGTGGTGTTGGGTAAATTGAAGGGATTAAAGGCAGATAAATCCCCAGGGCCAGATGGTCTGCATCCCAGAGTGCTTAAGGAAGTAGCCCAAGAAATAGTGGATGCATTAGTGATAATTTTTCAAAACTCGTTAGATTCTGGACTAGTTCCTGAGGATTGGAGGGTGGCTAATGTAACCCCACTTTTTAAAAAGGAGGGAGAGAGAAACCGGGGAATTATAGACCGGTTAGCCTAACGTCGGTGGTGGGGAAACTGCTGGAGTCAGTTATCAAAGATGTGATAACAGCACATTTGGAAAGCGGTGAAATCATCGGACAAAGTCAGCATGGATTCGTGAAAGGAAAATCATGTCTGACGAATCTCATAGAATTTTTAGAGGATGTAACTAGTAGAGTGGATAGGGGAGAACCAGTGGATGTGGTATATTTGGATTTTCAAAAGGCTTTTGACAAGGTCCCACACAGGAGATTAGTGTGCAAACTTAAAGCACACGGTATTGGGGATAAGGTATTGATGTGGATAGAGAATTGGTTGGCAGACAGGAAGCAAAGAGTGGGAATAAACAGGACCTTTTCAGAATGGCAGGCAGTGACTAGTGGGGTACCGCAAGGCTCAGTGCTGGGACCCCAGTTGTTTACAATATATATTAATGACCTGGATGAGGGAATTAAATGCAGCATCTCCAAGTTTGCAGATGACACGAAGCTGGGCGGCAGTGTTAGCTGTGAGGAGGATGCTAAGAGGATGCAGGGTGACTTGGATAGGTTGGGTGAGTGGGCAAATTCATGGCAGATGCAATTTAATGTGGATAAATGTGAAGTTATCCACTTTGGTGGCAAAAATAGGAAAACAGATTATTATCTGAATGGTGGCCTATTAGGAAAAGGGGAGGTGCAACGAGACTTGGGTGTCATTATACACCAGTCATTGAAAGTGGGCATGCAGGTACAGCAGGCGGTGAAAAAGGCGAATGGTATGCTGGTATTTATAGCGAGAGGATTCGAGTACAGGAGCAGGGAGGTACTACTGCAATTGTACAAGGTCTTGGTGAGACCACACCTGGAGTATTGTGTGCAGTTTTGGTCCCCTAATCTGAGGAAAGACATCCTTGCCATAGAGGGAGTACAAAGAAGGTTCACCAAATTGATTCCTGGGATGGCAGGACTTTCATATGAAGAAAGACTGGATGAACTGGGCTTGTACTCGTTGGAATTTAGAAGATTGAGGGGGGATCTGATTGAAACGTATAAAATCCTAAAGGGATTGGACAGGCTAGATGCAGGAAGATTGTTCCCGATGTTGGGGAAGTCCAGAATGAGGGTCACAGTTTGAGGATAAAGGGGAAGCCTTTTAGGACCGAGATTAGGAAAAACTTCTTCACACAGAGAGTGGTGAATCTGTGGAATTCTCTGCCACAGGAAACAGTTGAGGCCAGTTCATTGGCTATATTTAAGAGGGAGTTAGATATGGCCCTTGTGGCTACGGGGATCAGGGGGTATGGAGGGAAGGCTGGTGCAGGGTTCTGAGTTGGATGATCAGCCATGATCATAATAAATGGCGGTGCAGGCTCGAAGGGCCGAATGGCCTACTCCTGCACCTATTTTCTGTGTTTCTATGTTTCTATGAGTGAGATGTACTCACCAAAATTCCAAAGCCAATGATTCCTCCAAGATACCACACTGTGGGTGAAAAGTTCTTTTTGACATACCTTCCGTCAAACAAGCAAGACCAGTACATTCGAACAGAGAATGGCTAATCCAGGAAATATTATAATGAGACATCTTGTAGTCTTCCTGGGCCATGATTGCTCAATAATGTAGGCTACAGAATTTCCACCATGATCTCTGCTGCTTCTCCAGTCATTTGAATGGTTTTATTTCTTTACTGGTGTATTTCACATTTAGAGGAGTGTTATCACAGACCATTTCCTGTTCTCACTACACATCACACAGAACTATTCCAGGGATTGGTGAGCTGCTGTCCTACACCTTATCCTCATGCACTGACTACAAGGAGTGTGGCTGCTATGCCCATGCATAGCACTTCAGGACTGCTTCGTGGTGTGAATTAGGAACAGAAAATGCTGGGAATGCTCTGCAGGTCAGGCAGCATCTGTGGAGGTAGAAACAAATTTTAGGTCAAATAGCCTTCCGCTGACCTCTGGGTTCCTTAAAATCTGTCTATTCCTATTGAGAGGCTTTATGTCACAGAAGCAAGAAGCACCTTTTCACCTACACACTACCTGTCAATGTGGCGCAAGATCCTATTTCATGTCAGGGCAAGGTGACATTTTACACACTAAGTATTCGATCCTAAAATCATTACCCTAATTGTTTGGGGCCACAACTAAATTTTGTCCTGAAACAAATCTATCTTTAAAAAAAAATCTCCTCTTTACTAATTTACGAATAGTTACCCGAAGCCTGAGCTGCATGTAGACCATCACTTCCCTCGACGGTGTGGGGGTGTTTTTAAACTAGATCTATCACAATGGGAATCAATGGGACTTCTTACTTGGGTATTGGTAACCCATGCCTTCAAATAACAACTTGGAACATTTAGAGTTCCTAATAAAGCTAACCTAGCTAAAGTAGTTAGTGATACCAGTTTGTGGTATTACAAAGAAAGTTATTCTTTGAACTCAAGTAAAAATAAACCTCTAATTTTCAGGCAACAATCTGCAATTAAAATATTTTTCATCTGGAAAAGTTTGGTGTTGCCCTTGTGGGCCACCCACCTTTATGCAAGGAAAATAATAAAATATTCATCACTCTATTGAATAAAAGTAAAGTGAGTCATGCTGATTAACCTGAATAGGGATATTCCCATTCTTCTTTCACTTTCAGTTGTAGTGCTCAACTTGAAAGGCATGTCTGTGTTGGTCATTAAAATGTTTGTAAACAATCCATGTAATCCTAAATCTTAATTATAGACTTATGACCCACAAAGTTAAGTGAGATTGATTTTTAAAACATCACCAAATCTTTCTGGTTCCTCTTAGCTCACATTAATAAACATTCAAAATAGCATTGTTGTGGCTATATCTAAGTTATATCAACC
This sequence comes from Mobula birostris, assembly GCF_030028105.1. Lineage (NCBI taxonomy): Eukaryota > Metazoa > Chordata > Chondrichthyes > Myliobatiformes > Myliobatidae > Mobula > Mobula birostris. The sequence goes on along the minus strand of NW_027274040.1, from coordinate 410,756 downwards.
TAGCAAAAAGTTTTCAAAAGCTATGAACAAAATGCAACTCAAGTTACTGGCCCTCAGTTATCAATGTTTTGTAAGTCAATTGGATTATGTAACACTGATAAGAACAAAGCAGCAATTTATGTCATCCAGGACGTTGTTGTGTTTAACCCAGGAGGAATAGAACTGTGATACATTCTCATGACTGAATCTAAACTCATGCCATCTGAGCTGATATCTACTGTATATATTTTGGTACTGGTACTGATTAATTGTATGTCAAAGTTCCATGAAAAGTTTGTCTTGCCAACTGATAATAAAGACCAAATCATTGCACTTTGCTTCGCTGTGCTTTGTGATAGTACAAGGTAAAATAATAACAAAATGCAGAATAAACTGTAACAGCTATAGAGAAAACGCAGTACAGGTAAATAAACAAGATGCAAGGTTATAACAAGGTAGAGTGTGACGTGAATATTCCATCTTAGCTGGGAACTATTTAATAGTCTTAGAACAGCAGAGTAGAAGCGGCCCTTGTGCCTGAAGAGAGACAACACAGTATAAAAACAAGAGACACAACAATAAAAATTAAAGCTTAAAGAAAAATTAACAATAAAAAAATAATGTTTTCTGAGAGATCCAGTGTTCTCAAACCTGCAAAATACATTGATGGCAGCGATGGAGTTCTCTCAAAATGGTACCTGAGATCTGTACTGTGCTGCTAGTGTCTAATTATCACTGATCCCCAAAAAGAAGCAGGAAACCTTGGGTGAGCTTACCATGTCTCGTGATCGTGGTGTTCCTGATGGCAAACCAGCAACGAGAAACAAGCTTCAGTATGTCATTGGCAGACTAATGTGATCTAGAGTCTGCTCAGAGCAGGTCTGGTCAAAATTAAGTAATATTTAATGTGTACATTTGTAATCTTACCAAAAAATAGATTAAAGGACACAAACTACTTAATCTAACTATAAATGTGTAGAACTCACCCAGCCCTTGAAAAGGGCAGCTTGTCCAAATCCCTGCTTCACCAGGCATTGTAGCCTTTCCTAAATGGAAACAAAGTAGAAGCATCTTCTCTGACAGACATGCCTCACATTCTCGGCATAGACTCCTCAGACATGACTCCAGCAAATCTGACGGAAAGAAGAATGCCAACTATAGCCTCTAAAACCACTTGTATTTCTTAATAACAGAAGAGGAATGTGGGTTTCCAGTTCAGAAACTTCCAAGACTGGCATCTGGAATCTCAAGGTCAAAGTGGAGTTTATTGTCATATGCACAAGTACATGTGTGCTCAGATACAATGAGAAAAATACTTGCAGCAGCATCACAGCACATGGTATCAGATAGGCAGCACTTGAGCAAGAAAAAAAAAACAAAAGGTAAGTTACATATAATTTTTACAAGACAAAAAATATTCAGGCTGAACAAATAAAAGAAGCTGATCAGAATGGTCATAAGTTTGCTAAACTTCATGACAACTAAGATATTAAAATGGCAGTGCAGAATATAGTCTAAAGTAGAATTAGCGATTTTGAGATTGGTTAAAGAAACTGATTACAAAGGGGAAGAACTAAGAATGGTCATTGCCCCAGTTGTCAATGCTTTCAGTTTAAATGGGTCATCTATCTTGGGGAGGTGGGATGTGTAGCTGCCTATAAACAATCTCTCTTTTGGATGCCTTCCATACGAATCATTTAATCACATCAGTGTATTGAGGTAGTGCGAGTGAAAGCAACAACATGATGCGGAGTAAGTTGCTTCCTAATGCCAATATCCTTATTGTTCAATAAAATATCAGCCTCATTTAAACCCGGGTTTAAGTTCTGTCACTACTGCCTAGGCCTAAAGTCAAAACACCATCAATAAAGTCATGAACATTACATACAACCAGCATAGCCACCTTTTGGGGCAGACATTATTCAAGCATATTAGCTGAATCCGTGTGGTAAACCATATATATGTTGTAACTGGGTTAACTGGACATGCCCCTCTGCTGACTGCCCCTGTGGCTCCTCCCACAGTCCTGTATAAAGGTGTTTTGCCTTGCCTTGCCCCGCCCCCTCAATCCGGGGGCAGACACTCGGCATGGGGGTCGTATTGTACAGCGAATAAAAGCCTTTCAGTATTTTACCAAACCTCAGTCTTTTGGAGTTAGTGAAGGTGCTTCAATTTTACTCGCTGTACATTTTAAAGCCTGGACACACACTGAAACCAGATAAATTAGACCTCGATCCGCATACGCCTGAAGCTGGAAACACTTTTGAACTCCGGCTGGCCTGCTTCGAAGCGTACCTAGAGGAGATTAAAGCGACCGACCCCGTATCGAACCGCGGAGTCCTACGCTCCAGGGTCAGTCCACGGGTCTATTCGCTGATCAGAGACCAGCCGAACTACGACGACGCAATGAATGCACTCAAAAGACAATACCTGCGACCGATAAACAGCGTCTATGCTCGGCACCATTTAGCAACTGGGCAACAACGCCCCAGGGAATCAAGTGCTGAGTTCGTCCAGGCCCTACCGACACTCGTGTGAGCCTGCAATTGCCAGGAGCTAACCGCGCCGCTGCATGCAGAGCCCCTAGTGAGAGACGCCTTCGTCACTGGGACCATGTCAGTGTATGTGCGCCAGCGGCTGTTGGAAAAAGCCGATCTTACCTTAAGTTCGGCGATCGAGCTGGCAAGTACGCTGGAGACCGCTCTGCACAACTCTGAGGCTCTCCAGGCACGCGATCCCCCAATGGCCTCATAGGCGCCGCAGACCCCGCAAACGACGGCGAATCGACCTCGGCTGCTGCCAGTCGCGAGTCCGCGAAGTGCTACTTCTGCGGACTAGAGAAGCACCCCTGGAAACGCTGCCCGGCCTGACAATCTACCTGCTCCTGCTGTGGAAAGAAGGGCCACTCCACCAAGGTCTGTAAGTCCAAACTGCGAGCGGGATCGAGCAGCGTCGCGTGTGAGGTGGGGGTCGCCATCTTCCCTGCATGCCGCCACCACGTGTGAGACATGGGGGCCGCCATCTTCCCTGCACGCCGCCACCACGTGTGAGGCATGGGGGCGGCCATCTTGGCGCCACCTCCCACCGCCCACGACCAACGGGTGCTCACGGGGCACCCCACCGCGCTGGACCAAGACAGCAACTCAACCCTGGCCTCCGTGACCCTCAACCAAAGCGCTCTCCACCAGCTCGCAAGGTCAATGATGGACATCCTGGTGGAGGGGCTCAGGACAAGCTGCCTGTTTGACACAGGCAGCACGGAGAGTTTTATCCTCCCAGACATGGTGCAGCATTGTGGACTCATGATACAACTGGTAAGCCGAGGGTCGGCATGGCTTCCGTTTCGCATACAACAGACATCCGGGGGTTTGTGTAGTGATGTTAGTGGTGCAGGTCACAGAATATCGAGACTTTACGTTACTGGTCATGCCTCAACTGTGTGCCCCTGTGCTATTGGGGCTCGACTTCCAGAGCCACCTGAAAAGTGTGACAATGAAGTATGATGGGCCCCTCCCACCAATTACTGTCGTAAATCCCCAGTTTTGTACGGATACGTCACATACCCCGCTACTGACCACACACACACACACACCGATCCGCACATCCCACCCAACACCATGCCAACTGCTGCACTACGGACACCACTTGTGGCCTCTCCACCCTCAGGATTCCTCCCCCACCGCTGTTCGCCAACCTGATCCCCGACTGTAAACCTGTGGCAACTAAAAGCAGGAGGTACAGCGCGGGGGACAGAGCCTTCATTAAGTCGGAGGTGCAGCGGCTGCTCAGGGAGGGGGTCATTGAGGCAAGCACAAGTTCTTGGTCGGTCGTTGTTCGGAACGGGGAGAAGAATAGAATGGTTGTGGACTATAGCCAGACCATCAATAGGTTCACGCAGCTCGACGCGTAACCTCTACCCCGCATCACGGGTATGGTCAATCAGATAGCACAGTACAAGGTGTACTCGACCATAGACCTAAAATCCGCTTACCATCAGCTCCCCTTCTGCCGGGACGACCGCCCTTACACTGCCTTCGAGGCGGATGGCAGGCTTTATCAATTCCTGCACGTCCCCTTCGGTGTCACGAATGGTGTATCTGTCTTCCAGAGGGCAATGGACCGGATGGTGGACCAGTGCCAACTGAGGGCCACGTTCCCATATCTGGATAACATCACCATCTGCGGTCACGACCAGCAGGATCACGACAACAACCTCCAAAAATTTCTCCAAGCGGCCAAAGCTTTCAATCTCACCTATAACAAGGATAAGTGCGTGTTCGGGACCACCCGACTTGCTGTCCTTGGGTGTGTCATGGAGAATGGAGTCATTGGCCCTGACCCTGACCGTATCTTGGAACTCCCTCTTCCCAACACCCTCAGAGCCCTCAAAAGGTGCTTGGGCTTCTTTTCAATGGGTCTCTAACTATGCAGACAAGGCCCGCCCCCTGATAAAGTCCACCACATTCCCCCTCTCAGCCGAGGCCCGCACATCCTTCAACCGCATAAAAGGGGACATTGCCAAAGCAGCAATGCATGCGGTGGATGAGGCCATTCCCTTCCAAGTAGAGAGTGACACCTCCGACTTTGCACTGGCTGCTACCCTCAACCAGGCGGGAAGACCAGTGACGTTCTTCTCCCATACCCTTCAAGGCCCTGAAATTCGGCACTCCGCAGTGGAGAAAGAGGCCCAGGCCAGTGTGGAAGCTATTAGGCACTGGAGGCACTATCTTGCCGGCAAAAGGTTTACCCTGCTAACTGACCAGCGCTCAGTCGCATTCATGTTTAATAACCAACAGCGGGGCAAAATCAAAAATGATAAAATTCTGAGGTGGAGAATCGAACTCTCTATCTACAACTATGACATCATGTACAGGCCTGGGAAGCTCAACGAGCCCTCCGATGCCCTATCCCGGGGAACGTACGCCAGCACGCAGATCAACCGGCTATACACCCTACACCTTTACCACCCAGGGGTCACCTGGCTTTTCCACTTCGTGAAAGCCCGGAACCTGCCTTACTCCCTTGAGGAGATCAGGATGATGACCAGGGACTGCCAAGTCTGCGCAGAGTGCAAACCGCACTTCTACTGACCTGAAAAGGCACAATTCATCAAGGTCACCTGCCCTTTTGAGCGACTGAGTGTTGACTTTAAGGGCCCCCTTCTCTCCACCGACCGCAATGTGTACTTTCTTAACGTTATCGACAAGTACTCGCAGTTCCCCTTCACCATCCCCTGCCCCGACACCACTACCATGTCAGTTATAAAAGCCCTGCGCAAGCTCTTCACTCTGTTCGGATACCCATGCTATATCGACAGTGACAGAGGGTCCTCGTTTATGAGTGACGAGTTGTGCCAATACCTACTGGCTAGGGGAATTGCAACTAGTAGGACCACGAGCTATAATCCCCGGGGGAATGGACAGGTAGAGAAGGAGAATGGCACAGTGTGGAAAGTCACACTCTTAGTCCTCAGGTCAAAGGGACTGCCGGTCTCCCGCTGGCAGGAGGTCCTTCCCGAGGCACTCCACTCCATCCGCTCCCTGTTATGCACGTCCACCAATGCCACCCCCCATGAGCGGCTCTTTTCTTTTCCCAGAAAATCGACCACTGGAACCACCCTACCAACTTGGCTGACGTCCCTGGGGCCAGTGCTGCTCCGGAAATATGCGAGGAGTCGAGAGGGTTCACTTACCTCATGCGAACCCCCAGTATGCCTACGTGGTTTTACCTGATGGGCGGGAGGACACGGTCTCCATCCGCGACCTGGCGGCCGCAGGAGCTCCGGGCCCCTACCCTGAACACTCTGTGGTGACTATTGACCCCGTACCTACCAATGTATGTACCCACGAGACACTGCCCACTCCAAACCCTACACAGACACCACATGACACTCCTGTACCGGGTGCGACACACACGCACGAGGGATTACCGACGCCTAACGTGCTGGCACCTCAAGTCAGGCCGGAGCCAGCACAACCGCCATCACCAATGCAATCACCACTGGTGCTACGTAGATCACAGCGACGGGCTCAACCGCCAGATAGACTTGACCTGTAAATATACTTGTTTTAAATATTGTCAGTTACTTCACCCCGCGGGACTCTTTTTAAAAAAAGGAGGGTTGAGTGTGGTAAATGATATATATATGTTGTAACTGGGTTAACTGTCTGGACACGCCCCTCTGCTGACTGCCCCTGTGGCTCCTCCTTACACCTGTATAAAGGTGTTTCGCCTTGCCCCTCCCCCTCAGTCCGGGGGCAGACACTCACCGTGGAGGTCATATTGTACAGCGAATAAAAGCCTTTCAGTATTTTACCAAACCTCAGTCTTTTGGAGTTATTGAAGGTGCTTCAATCTGCAACAAAAAATAATACCCTCACACCTTGCAAATTTCTTTCTCGACCCAGAATTGGAAACCTCCCTCCTTTTACCAGAGTCACAGCCCAAACACACTAACAATTCACTCTTAACTGCCTCACTAGAGTGATTCATGTAACCTAGCCTCAAGGCATAATGTAACATATAACCATATAACAATTACAGCTGGAAACAGGCGATCTTGGACCTTCTAGTCGGTGCCGAAATCTTACTCTCACATAGTCCCACCGACCTGCACTCAGCTCATAACCCTCCATTCCTTTCCTGTCCATATAGCTGTCCAATTTAATTTTAAATGACAACATGGAACCTGCCTCAACTACTTCTGCTGGAAGCTCATTCCACACAGCTACCACTCTCTGAGCAAAGAAGTTCACCCTCACGTTACCCCTAAACTTTTGCCCTTTAACTTTCAACTCATGTCCTCTTGTTTGAATCTCCCCAACTCTCAATGGAAAAAGCCTATCCACGTCAACGCTATCTATCCCCCTCATAATTTTAAACACCTCTATCAATTCCCCCCTCAACCTCCTACGCTCTGTAACTTAGGTGATGAAACCCTGGTTACATTCTAGTAAATCTTCTCTGTACTGTCTATTTTGTTGACATCTTTCCTATAATTTGGTGACCAAAACTGTACACAATACTCCAAACTTGGCCTTACCAATGCCTTATACAATCTTAACATTACATCCCAACTCCTATACTCAATGTTCTGATTTATAAAGGCCAGCATACCAAAAGTTTTCTTCACCACCCTATCCACATGAGATTCCACCTTCAGGGAACTATGCACCATTATTCCTAGATCCCTCCCTGAGAAGCTCAGAAAAAATTCCTGATACAGGTAATGGTAAATCTAAAAAAACTGACAAAGCTTCTGAAGAGCCAGCCTGGGTTAACAGATTAGAGAGTCTAATGAGCTCTATTGTCGCTGAATTAACTCAACTAAAAGAAAATCTTCTTCCTTTGGAGGGAAAAATTGATTCTTTGAGCTCGAACCTTAAAGAAGTAACCTGTAATGCAGCTGACATTTCTTCTCACTTGGAAAAAGCACAACGTCGGATTTTTGATTTGGAATCTCTTTCTCGTTGTTATAACATTCGAATTATTGGATTGAAAGAGAAATCAGAATCTGCTGACATACTGGACTATTTCGCTAAGAGGTTTCAATCTCTATTTCCTGAGGTATTTTCACAACTGCCGGATATCGAGGTAGCTCACAGGATTGGAGTTCCGAACGAAGGTAAAGTTCGTCATGTTATTGTGCGTTTCCTTCATATTTGAGGCAAAGATCATGTTATTAAACTGGCAAGAAAACAAAGACTGTTCAAATTTCAAGGCTCTGAGATTCGTTTCTTTCAAGATTTTCCACGCGAAGTTGTTTGACAACGTTCTGGACTCGCGACCGTAACGCGAATGGCCTTTCAAAAGCAGATGCATCCCTTCCTTCTTTATCCAGCTAAACTAAGGCTTTTTGCTAAAGACTGGGGTTCGTATCTTTGAAGATCCAGCCGATGCATTGCATTTTATTAATTCTTTCTCGGATGAGTCCAAAGCCTGAAGTTAAAAGACTTCAACTATTTGATCGTTTTGCGATATAAGGGATGATGAGATCGGAAGAATTGAGAAATACAGAAAGTCTTGGTAGTAAAAAGTACCTTTATTTTTGAGATAGACTGGTTTGGACGGTTTTAACTTTAGAAGATATTTTATAAGATCTATTGGCAGATCGTAGAAATTTTAGACCATTTAGAATTTATTTCTGTTCGCTATATATACGGTTTAATTGTTTCTTTTTGCTTTGTATGGCTTTGTTAAGAACTCTTAGCTACTATTCGGGTTGTTTTTACATTTTATAGTTAGATGTACAAATTTAAAGGTGGTGATGTTTTCTTTCTTGTGCAAATATTTCAAGAATTTGTTTTGGAAGTCCTTTTTTCTTATCTAATGTTATGAAAGTTATTTTCCAAGTCGAAGGCCATTTCTGTTAACTGTTTTTTTCTAATTTAATTGTAATGGGTTCTATGTTGACTGTAATAAGTCGTATATCCTGGAGAGGGAGACAGATTAGTTTTTTTTTATTTGTACCTTTTACCTAGGCAGGTGGAGTTCAGAATTGCTTCAATGCATTTCTTGGGGCTTGCACCCATTAATATCGAGTCATTTCTGGGCTTTGTAGGTTGAGTGGGTTTTTTCTTTTTTTTTATTCCTATTTTTTATTCCTATTATGGAATTCTGTAGTGTATACAATTTACTATTACTGTGTTTATTACCACCATTTAGAATTTCTTTGTCCTGACATGTGTTTAACTGTTTTCTTTAGATATAAAGTTTCATGATGTTAGTTAAACTGTTAAATGTTTTAAGTTGGAATGTCCGTGGTTGGAATCATCCTATTAAGCGTAAGAAAACATTTAAAGTTATTAATCGATTCCAACCTGATATAATTTTTGTACAAGAGACACATGTCAGATTATGTGATAACAATCGATTTTTTAAATTTTGGAAGGACCCTCAGATTCATGCAAACTCTCAAAGTAAGATTAAGGGTGTTTACATTTTTATTGATTCCAATATTACTTTTAATCAGGAGAATATTATATCTGATATCAATGGTAGATTTTTGATTGTTAAAGGAACCATTTACAATAAAAAATGGTTTTGGTTAATATATATGGACCAAGTACTGATGATCCTTCATTTTTTAAAAATATTTTTGCTCTATTACCTGTTTTAAATGAATATATGCTATTAATGAGTGGAGATTATAATATTTGCTTAAATCCCCTGTTAGATAAATCATCATCTAGACATCAACTCCCTAGTCATTCTACATCACTTATTAATTCCTTTTTAACTGATTATGGCTTAATCGAAGTCTGGAGACATATGTATCCTACTGATAGAGAATATTCCTTTTTTTCACATGTTCATAATAAATATTCGAGAATCGACAATTTATAGCTGACCCTCGACTTTTATTTAATGTTCAGAAATGTGAATATGATGCAATTGTTATTTCTGATCATGCTCCTTTAAATTTAGTATTTGATTTGAAAGATGTTGTTTCAACAAGACTACCTTGGTGTTTTCCAGACATTTGTTACAAAGTTCAGTTTTTGTTGAGTTTATTGAAACTCAGATAAATGAGTTTTTTCTCTTTAACAATACAGGAAATGTCTCAAAGTTAGTAATTTGGGATACCTTAAAAGCTTACTTACGTGGTCAGATTATCTCTTATTTAGCTAAGTTAAAGAAACAGACAAAAATAGAATTAGATAAAATTGCTAAACAAATTAAAGAATTAGATAATCTTAATGCAATCTTTCCAAACACTGAATTGTTTAAGAGAAGAGTGGAACTACAATCACAATATAATTTATTATTAACTTATCCTATTGAAGGATATTTGCTTAAATTAAAAAGTCAGTTTTATATTTTTGGGGATAAAAATAATAGACTATTAGCTTCCCAATTAAGGGCTGCTAAAGCTAAAAGACAAATTTTAAAGATTCGCAAAGATAATGGAGATATAGTAAGTAATTATGATGATATTAATAATATCTTTCAGGATTTTTATTCGGATCTCTATAAATCTCAGTTTCCAGCAGATCCCTCTAAAATGAAAGCTTTTTTATACAAGATTAAATTTCCTCAAATCACTGCTGAAGATCAACAGACCCTTGATGCTCCAATTGTTGAGCGTGAAATTCAGAAAGCTATATGGTCAATGCATTCAGGTAGAGCTCCTGGACTCGATGGTTATTCGGTAGGATTTTACAAAGAATTTGAAAAATTACTTTCTCCATATCTTTTGGAAATATTTCATGAATTGTTTGAGAAAGATAGTTTACCTTCTTTTTATGAAACTTCTGTTTCTTTAATCCTTAAGAAAGATAAAGATCCTACTGAATGCTCATCTTATAGACCTATTTTGTTATTAAATGTGGATGCTAAATGGCTAACCGTTTGGAAAACATTTTATCTAAAATTAGAGGCCGTTACTCTTTTTCTAATGTTCGGAAATTGATGAATATTATATATTCACCATTATCCAAAACACCCCAATGTGTTATTTCTCTGGATGCAGAAAAGGCATTTGACAGAGTTGAATGGACTTATTTGTTTAATGTATTAGAGAGATTTGGCTTTGGTAATAATTTTAATAAGTGGATTCAAATGATCTATAAGAACCCTATCGCTACCGTTATTACTAATAATCTTGGGTCTCCCTTTTTTTCACTTTCACGAGGTACTCGACAAGGGTGTCCATTAAGTCCTTTATTATTTAATCTCGCATTGGAGCCTTTGGCTATAACAATTCGCGAAGCTAAAAATATTCATGGTATTTCCATAAGTGGGACCATACATATGATTTCTCTTTATGCAGATGATCTTTTGGTTTATATGTCAAATCCTGAAGAATCTATTCCTAACCATTTGGAATTATTGAAGGATTTTGGAAAATTTTCAGGATATAAACTTAATCTAAATAAAAGTGAATTGTTCCCTTTAAATGTTCCTGTTTTTATATATAAGGACATTCCATTTAGAATTGTGAATTCTTTTAAATATTTGGGTATTATCATTACAAAAAAAAGTAAAGATCTTTCTAAAGCTAATGTAGTTCCTTTATTGGACTCTATGAAACAATTATTTTCTAGATGGAATCCTCTTACACTTTCTTTAATAGGTTGTATTCATAATAATGATTTTACTTAGATTTTTGTATATTTTTCAAAATATACCTATCTTTCTAACTAAAAAATTTTTTGATCAAATTGATTATACTATTTCATCCTTTATTTGGAAGAATAAAAAACCAAGAGTTAATAAGTTTCATTTATAAAAACCTTAAAAAGAAGGTGGACTCGCACTACCTAACTTAAGATTGTATTATTGGGCTGTTAATATTCGACAATTATGTTTTTGGTTATATTGGCTCGATAAGAACCAAAAACCAGCTTGGATTGATTTAGAATTCAAAGCTATTATTCAATTTTATTTAACTTCATTATTAGGAGCTTTATTACCTTTACAACATGCTAACATTTCTAACTTAAATTTTTACCCTGTTATTAAACAGTCATTACGGATTTGGTTTCAGTTTCGCAACTTTTTAAACTTCAAACAATTTGAATTATCTAGTCCTGTATTTCGAAATTTGCTACTTAAACCTTCAATTACCGATCCCATTTTTCTTTTATGGAGAAATAAGGGGATTTGTTCCTTTGCAGATTTATTTAGTGATGGTCGATTGATGTCGTGTGAAGAGCTAATTACTAAGTATTCTCTCTCTCACACACATTTCTTGCAATATTTACAGGTCAGACATTTTTTACAAAAATATGTTTCTACGTTTCTAAATTGCAAGAATCTGATTTGTTGGACACTATTTTGAATATGAATCCTTTACTGAGAGGTTCAATTGCTAGAATTTATAATTTATTTTTACTACAAAAAGATAACCTTTCACTAAGGATTAAACAAGACTGGGAGAGAGAACTTAATATGACTTTTGTTAATGAAAACTGGTTGCGAGTTTTGAAAATGGTTAATTCTTCTTCAATATGTGCCAATCATTGTTTAATTCAGTTTAAAATTGTTCATCGCTATTATTTAACAAAGGAGAGGCTATCCAAAATATTTCCTAATATTGATAATTACTGTGATAGGTGAAAAAATGAAGCAGCTACTTTGTCACATATGTTCTGGTCGTGTACCTTGTTGAAACCTTTTTGGAAACCTTTACTTTCTACAATTTCTAAAGCTTTGAAAATTAACTTACAACATAATACATTGACTGTTCTATTTGGAATAGTTCCACATCATATTCAGGGTATTTCATTTTCAAACCAACATGTAATTGCATTTTTTACATTGTTGGCAAGAAGTGCTATTTTATTGAAGTGGAAAGATACATTTGCTCCTAAACTAACTCAACGGTTTTCCCAAGTAATGTTATATCTGAGTTTGGAAAAAATTAGTAGAGCTTTTGATCCCCGATTTGATTTTGAGAGAAGGTGGGTCTCTTTTGCTAAATATTATCATTTAATTTGAATCAATTTACATGGTTTCCTTCCGATTTTATGTTATATAAATGTGATTTGATGGTTGTTGTTTTCTCTTTCTTTTGTGTATATATAAATATATATAAATGATTGTAAGATGTATCGCTCTGAGAGTTGGTTCCTAATGGGGTTTTTCCCCCCTTTTTTTTGTTTTATAGTTAGTGGGGTTTTTTTTTAGTTAGCTGGGGTTCTCTTTTTTCCTTCTTTTTCTTTTATAATTTTTTTTTTCATTAGCATATATATGGTTTTTTCCTTCAGCTTTATTAATTATACATATACTAATTTGTTGAATCTCTGTATTTTATAATTGTAGAAGATTATATTAATAAAAAGATTTAAAAATAAAAAAATTCAGTAAGATTTGTCAAACATGACCTTCCATGCACAAATCCATGTTGACTGTTCCTAATCAGACCCTGTCTATCCAGACCATCTGACCAAACTCCAAGGTTCAGTTGTTTGAAATGAAGCAAAAGGTTAAATAGTTCAGTATTTACACTCCAGATGTAGCTGAATGTCAACTGTGTTAAAACATTGAAAACCAGAAGCCTGAATGAAATGATAAAGGAACTTGAGATAGATGGATGGAATTGAAGAAAAATCTTCAAATGCTGGAAGTCTAAACAATACAAAATGCTGGAAACACTCAGCAGCATCTGTGGAAAGAGAAATTGCATTTTTGGTAATGCCCATCAACAGAACTGGAAAAAGTGATAAAACATGCAGGTTTAAGCTGCAGTGGTACATGGAAAGAGAATGTCTGTGACTGGGTAGAGACAGAGGTTATCTGGGGAACAAAATCCTTCCAGTTTTTTTCTGGGTAATTGATGAATGAGGACAGAGAGAAAAGGAACAAAAGAACATGCTGGAACTGTGTGATGCCACACACAGGAGTTACTGGAAATCAGAAACAAAGGTGAATATTGGAAATACCCAGAATGTCTGGTAGTGCCGTGGAGAGAGAAAACAGGTAATGTTTCAGGTAGTTGAGCTTGTATCAGAACTGGATGGCTCTAATGCAATAGAAAAGGGCAGTTATCTGATATTGTTGGATTCAGTACTGAGTCATGAAGACTGCAATGTGTCCAGTTGGAAGATGAGATCCTGTTTCTCATCTCCAGATAGGCCATCACTGGATCAGTTTAGACAGCCAAAGATAGAGATAAGGGAAGGAATGCTATGGAGGATAACCATGACCGTCAGAAGCTCAAGTTGACCTGAGAGAATAAACAGAAGAGTTCTGCAGAGTGACCACCTAATCTGCAACTGGTTTGGGGAGTGTGGAGAGTGTGAAGCAGTACCCACTGTTCAGCAAAAAAAAGGGCATCTCAGGGGCACTGCTGTTGAATGTTATCAGAAAAGATACACTGGAGTTAGAAACAGAATTTAGTCATGAGAGGAAACAGAGTGATGAGGTGGGTGGGAGTGCATTTCAGATGGCTGTGGGAGATGATGTCTGTGTAATGCATATTGGTCACTGGCCTATTCCATGCAATTAGGAAGGGGCAGGATGATAAGGGAAAAATAAGTTCTGAGGGTCAAGGACAGATTTTAAATAGGACAATCCTATTTGGGGGTCGTGGGGAAGAGTTGGAATTGGCCTGCGCAGGTTTGGGGAACTGCATGGTTACTCTGTAAATGCAAGATCTATGGAAACGAGATCAGTGACTGGTGGATGTAAAGGGCCAGTGCTTGGTGGTAGGGAGGGTCCGATGGGAGATGTCTGAGAGCTGATATTCCCAGATAGCAGCAGCATTGTCCTTGCCAGTACGTTTGATGGCAAGTTGGGGCTGGCACTGAAAGGGTGTGGGACGAGGTTACACTCAGTAAAGGTGGTGGTAAAATTGCGATAGCGTTGATACCCATGGATAGGTTTCAACATGCACGTCAGTTTTGGTGACATGGTATTTTGAGTTAGGATGATTTCTATCTCAGCAACATGTCGATCATGAAGGACAAGTGGAGTCGGCCAAGCTGTTTACCTGCCCATCAGCGACATTGTTTGTTCACACTGGCATCTGTACACAGAGAAACATCATCATTGTCTTTATTTGTATGTTTCCGTCTGTGTTTACAAGGATTCGGAGAGATCCTCAAAGCCCTCTCTTCCCTCCTGTATCAGTTGAATAAAGGCTTGTAACACCTGTACATCTGAACTCCTGAGTGATCATTAATCCACAAGTTACCAACTGAAGACAGTAATCAGTAATCAAGTAATCAGTCCTGAGGAAGGGTCTCGGCCTGAAACGTCGACTGTAGCTCTTCCTAGAGATGCTGCCGGGTCTGCTGCGTTCACCAGCAACTTTGATGTGTGTTACTTGAATTTCCAGCATCTGCAGAATTCCTGTTGATCAAGTAATCAGTATCTGATACTACAATGTAACAAAATGCAAGGGACATAGTATGCATACTTAGAGACACACGTATCTATATATAATACACACTGTTTCAACTTATAAAAACAGCTATGCATAAGCAGTTATAATTGAGCATACTTACCACATATCACTTAAATACAATTTCCTTAAAATCTTCAAAGCTTCCGTTTTTCACACCTCTGTGCTCACCCTCAAATGAGTTATCTTTTTTTCCAGTAAACGTAAATAAAATGTAAATCAAACGTTTTCAAAAATAATTAAATGAAAAATACTTCAACATAAAAAAACTATAAAGGACAGTAAACAGTTAAAAACTAAATTAAATCAATATTTGGCAGGGCTATCCTTTGCGTTTAAAAGTGCATCAATTCTCTTAGGGTATACTATTGTGCAGTTTTCTATGAAAATCGGCTGGTAGGTTATTACAAGGGCTTTGGAGAACTTGGCTGAGAAAATCTGTAGATGCTGGCAATCCAAGCCATACACAACATGCTGGAGGAACTCAGCAGGCCAGGCAGCGTCTATGGAAAAGAATAAACAGTCGATGTTTCAGGCCAAGACCCTTCAGCAGGACTGGGGAAAAAGAGATAAGAAGTCAAGAGTTCGAAGGGGAGATGAGAGAAAAAGTACAAGGTAGCAGATGATAGGTGAAACTGGGGAGGGGGAGGTGAAGTGAAGAGCTGGTAAGTGTTTGGGTGAAAGAGATAAAGGGCTGGAGAAGGGGGAATCTGACTGGAGAGGGTAGAAGGCCATGGAAGAAAGGTAAAGAGGGAGATGATGGACAGGTCAGGAGATAAGGTGAGAGAGGAAAGCCGGAGTACAGAATGGTGGAGGTGGTCAATTTGAAGACATCGATGTTGTAACCATCAGGCTGGAGGCTACCCCGGGGGAATACAAGGTATTGCTCCTCCAGCCTGAGTGTGGCTTCATTGTGAGAGGAGAGAAGTCCATGGACTAACATGTCGGAATGGGAATGGGATGTAGAATTGAAATGGATGGCTACCAGGAACTCTGCCTTTTTCTGGCAGACAGAGGATCGGTGCTCAGCAAAGCAGTCCCCCACTTCTATGTCAGGTCTCACTGATATACTGGAGCACTCCGGGATCCTCACACGGAAGGACTGTTTGAGGCCCTGAATGGTAGTGAGGGAGAAGAGGTTGGGGCAGATGTGGCACTTGTTCCACTTGCAAGAATAAGTAGCTGGAGGGAGATTAGTGGGGAGGGGCAAATGGAGAAGGGACTCACGTAGGGCGTGATCCTTGCGGAAAGTAGAAAGTAGGTAGTGGGGCAGAGATGTGTTTGGTGGTGGGATTCCGTTGGAGATGGTGAAAATTACAGAGAATTATGTGCTTAACCTGCAGGCTACTGCAGTGGTAGGTGATGTCAAAAGGAACCCTATCCCTGTTGGGGTAGTGGGAGGATAGGGTGCTGACAGATGTGCGCAAACTGGAAGAGATGCAAGTGTGGTCTGTATTGATGGCGGAGGAAGGAAAGCCCCTTTCTTTGAAGGAGAAGATCTCATTAGTTCTGGATTGAAAAGCCTCATCCTGAGAGCAGAAGTGGTGGAGACAAAGGAACTGAAAGAGGGGAGAGAATTTTACAAATAGCAAGGTGAGCAGAGGTATAGTCCAGGTAGCAGTGAGAGTCTGTGCATTAATAAAAGATATCAGTAGACAGACTGTCTCCAGAGATAGAGACAGAGAAGTCGAGAAAGGGGAGGGAGGTGTCAGAAATGGACCAGGTAAATTTGAAGGCAGGGTGGAAGTTGGAGGCAGAGTTGATGAAGTCGACAAGCGTAGTATGGGTGCAGGATGCAGCAACAGTGCAGTTGTCGATATAGCGTAAGAAAGCTTGGGGAGTGACACCGGTATAGGCTTGAAACTGTTCCATGCACCGACAAAAAAGGCAGGCATAGCTAGGACCCACGTGGGTGCCCATAGCTACACCTTTATTTTGAAGGAAGTTGGACGAGCCAAAGGAGATATTATTGAGAGTGAGGACCAATTCCGCCAGACAGAGGAGAGTGATGGTGCAGGGAACAGGTTGGGCCGATTGTCTGGAAAGAAGCAGAAAGCTTTAAAGCTCTCCTGATGGGGGATGGAGGTGCAGAGGGACTGGGAATCTGGGGTGAAAATGAGATTATTGGGGCCAGGGAACCTGAAGTCATTGAAAAGATTCAGACTGTGTGAAGCGTTACAGATGTAGGTAGGAAGGGACTGATCCAGGGGGATAAAACAGAGTCAAGGGATGCAGATATAGGTTTGGTGGGGGAAGATCAAGAAGAACCTGGACAGGCAGATTTGTGGATCTTGGGTAGGAGGTAGAAACGGGAGGTGCAGGGTAAGGAAACTGAGGTTGTTGGCCATGAACTGGAGATCCCCAGAGTTAATAAGGACAGTACTGGTATAGTTGACAATGGTCTTGCGCTACATAATGGGGGCCTGTTCGGGGGTAAGTAAGAGGAGGTGTCTGATAGTTGTCACCTGGCCACAGCAAGGTAGAGATAGAGTTTGCCACAGTTCATCAGACTTTGGCTGCCTTGCTTGCTTCAGTCTCTCAGAGTCATCCTAGGCAGCGTCGCTGATGTTGGGTTCCGGGCCTGGGAGGCTATACCAGCTGTTGCAAAACTACTTGCACTTATTTTCTCTGAAGATAGTTTTTTTAATATGTCTTTGGCTGTGTGTCTGGGGTGTCCTGATGCAGAATGAAGTCGGGACCAATCAGACGCCTCCCTGATGGCATTTCGTGATGGATGGTAATCTGCTAGGACTTCTCAGCATCGAGGATCCCATTAATTCTAACCAGATCATGAACTCCTTTCCAGAAATGCAGTCCAAACCTGCAGGAAACCCCCGCCTTGTTTCATTAGGCTGCAAACAAACTGCCTCCTGTTTGAGTCAAAAATCAAAAGTTTTGACTGATCAATACAGAGCACTTCCTGCCTTTGTTTAGCACTGCAGTCCATATGTCTTTGTGCATAAGAGAGTTTCTTGGCTTTGTTTCCACTTCAGATGAATGGCTTTTTGGTAGCAACTCTTCCATAACGAACTCGTCTGATAAGACTACGGAGGGATGTACTTGGGTTGCAGTAGTATCTATAATTCAGAGCTGATCAGTGTGCCGGATGACTTCTGATTTAAATGGATATCTGTTTGATGTCTCTCATCTGCTGCAGTGCTGGACTTCTTCCGACTTATGTGGATATCATTTTGATGTCTTTTGTCTTCTGCAGTCAGTTTCCATGGCCAGCCACTGTATTTCTGGTTGTTAACCTCACTCGTTTTTTTGGGCTTCTTCAGAAGAGATTGGACCGCACATCTTAAAACTCCTGCCTGATGTGAAATTACTGTTTGGGAGGGACCTCACGGATGCAAGACGACCACCTTGCATCTAGCTGATATGGTCACTCTTGCCATTGCATAAGAACTGACGATTTGAAGGTTAAACTGTCACATCTGCCACACCCTCTCCTTTCAGCTTAGTTGTTCTTTGTCCAGTGTGATTCATTCTATGCCCGTTTCTGTTTCAGTTAATCAGTTTTGTTCATTCAGCTCATTACATCATTGATCATTGGTTTTTATTCGCCATTTCTTTAATGAACTCTGACATCAGTCTAAGCCCTCCCCTCCCAGACAGCCCTCAATTTTTCTGTCATCTACATGCCTTTCTAAGAGTCACTTAAATGTGTTCTCAATGTATCCACCTCTATCACCACACTGGCAGCACAATTCCCACACCCACCACTCGCAGTGTAAACAATTAAATACTACCTCTGATATACCCCAATACTTCTCAACGATCACTTTAGTGTGTGTCTTCTTGTATTACCCATTTCTGTACTGGGAAAAGAGGTGCTGGCTTCCCACTATAGATGCTGTATAACATCTATACAAGTGTATCAAGCCACCTCTCAGGATTAATACACATTAGGAGAATGGGTAACGAACTGGCAGATGGAATATAGTATGGGGAAGTGAATAGTCATTGACTTCGGTTGGAGGAAAAAAGGTACAGGTTATTTTCTGAGTGGATGTGCAGAGAATGTTTTCTAGATTACAGTGGTCTAAGATCAGAGGGCCCCAGCTCAGGATACAATGATATTCCTTTAGAAAAGAGATGAGGAGGAATTCCTTTAGCAAGAGGGTGGTGAATCTGAAATTCATTGCCACAGACGGCTGTGGACGGCAACCAGTTGAGTATATTTAAGGCAGAGATTGATCTGTCGGCTGTCCTTATAACAGAAAAAATCACAATCTAATTAATTTAAATCTTGGAAAATTGTTTCTAGTTTGTAGACAACCAGTTCCTAATTTCTAATACCGGATTCTCAGAACAACCTCTCTGTATAGATTGTCACATAGAACATAGAACATAGAGCATAGAACAGTACAGCACAGTACAGGCCCTTTGGCCCACGATGTTGTGCCGACCCTCAAACCCTGCCTCCCATATAACACCCCACCTTAAATTCCTCCATATACCTGTCTAGTAGTCTCTTAAACTTCACTAGTGTATCTGCCTCCAACACTGACTCAGGCAGTACATTCTACGCACCAACCACTCTCTGAGTAAAAAACCTTCCTCTAATATGCCCCTTGGACTTCCCACCCCTTACCTTAAAGCCATGTCCTCTTGTATTGAGCAGTGGTGCCCTGGGGAAGAGGCACTGGCTGTCCACTCTATCTATTCCTCTTATTATCTTGTACACCTCTATCATGTCTCCTCTCATCCTCCTTCTCTCCAAAGAATAAAGCCCTAGCTCCCTTCATCTCTGATCATAATGCATACTCTCTAAACCAGGCAGCATCCTGGTAGATCTCCTCTGTACCCTTTCCAATGCTTCCACATCCTTCCTATAGTGAGGCGACCAGAACTGGACACAGTATTCCCAAGTGTGGCCTAATCAGAGTGTTATAGACCTGTATCATTACCTCGCGACTCTTAAACTCTATCCCTCGACTTATGAAAGCAAACACTCCATAAACTTTCTTAACTACCCTATCTACCTGTGAGGCAACTTTCAGGGATCTGTGGACATGTACCCCCAGATCCCTCTGCTCCTCCACACTTCCAGGTATCCTGCCATTTACTTTGTACTCTGCCTTGGAGTTTGTCCTTCCAAAGTGTACCACCTCACACTTCTCTGGGTTGAACTCCACCTGCCACTTCTCAGCCCATTTCTGCATCCTATCAATGTTTCTCTGCAATCTTTGACAATCCTCCACACTATCCACAACAGCACCAGCCTTTGTGTTGTCTGCAAAGTTGTGAACCCACACTTCTACTCCCACATCCAGGTTGTTAATAAAAATCACGAAAAGTAGAGGTCCCAGAACCGATCCCTGTGGGACACCACTAGTCACAACCCTCCAATCCGAATATACTCCCTCCACCATGACCCTCTGGTTTCTGCAGGCAAGCCAATTCTTAATCCACCTGGCCAAACTTCCCTGGATCCCATGCCTTCTGACTTTCTGAATAAGCCTACTATGTGGAACCTTGTCAAATGCCTTACAAAAATCCAGATCACATCCACTGCACTACCCTCACCTATATGCCTGGTCACCTCCTCAAAGAACTCTATCAGGCTTGTTAGACACGACCTGTCCTTCACAAAGCCAGTGCTACATGACAGAGATGGTAAGAATTGGAGGAGATGGCGGTTGAATGCGTGGCTGAGGAGTTGGTGCAGGGAGCAGGGTTTTAGATTTTTAGATCATTGGGATCTCTTCTGGGGAAGATGGGACCTGTACAGATTGGATGGGTTGCACCTGAACTCGAGGGGGAGCAATATCCTTGCAGGTAGGTTTGCTAGCATGGTTCGGGAGGGTTTAAACTAATTTGCGAGGGGGATGGGACCCAGAGCGATAGAGCAGTGAAAGAAGTGCATGGAGTAAAGCCAGATCTAACATACAGACAGGCTTTGAGGAAAGAGAAACAGAATAAAGGGTGTAAAGGTAGTAAGGTAAAAGGGCTAAAGTGTGTGTACCTCAATGCATTAGGAATAAAGGTGATGAACTGAGAGCTTGGATACATACATGGAATTATGATGTAGTGGCCATTACAGAGACTTGGCTGGCACCAGGGCAGGAATGGATTCTCAATATTCCTGGATTTCAGTGCTTTAAAAGGGATAGAGAGGGCGGAAAAAGGGGAGGAGGGGTGGCATTACTGGTCAGGGATACTATTACAGCTACAGAAAGGGTGGGTAATGTAGCAGGATCCTCTTTTGAGTCAATATGGGTGGAAGTCAGGAACAGGAAGGGAGCAGTTACTCTATTGGGGGTATTCTATAGGCCCCCTGGTAGCATCGGAGATACCGAGGAGCAGATTGGGAGGCAGATTTTGGGAAGGTGCAAAAATAACAGGGTTGTTATCATGGGTGAACTTAATTTAAACATAACATAGAACATAGAATAGTACAGCACAGTACAGGCCCTTCGGCCCACAATATTGTGCCGACCCTACAACCCTGCCTCCCATATAAACTCCCACCTTAGATTCCTCCATATACATGTCTAGTAGTCTCTTAAACTTCACTAGTGTATCTGCCTCCACCACTGACTCAGGCAGTGCATTCCACGCCCCAACCACTCTCTGAGTAAAAAACCTTCCTCTAATATCCCCCTTGAACTTCCCACCCCTTACCTTAAAGCCACGTCCTCTTCTATTGAGCAGTGGTGCCCTGGGGAAGAGGCGCTGGCTGTCCACTCTATCTATTCCTCTTATTATCTGGTACACCTCTATCATGTCTCCTCTCATCCTCCTTCTCTCCAAAGAGTAAAGCCCTAGCTCCCTTAATCTCTGATCATAATGCATACTCTCTAAACCAGGTAACATCCTGGTAAATCTCCTCTGTACCCTTTCCAATGCTTCCACATCCATGAAGCAAAGCAGCAATCCCTAAACTGGAAAGTAAAGAACAATATTTCAAAGCTGCATGGAATACCCCAAAGTGTTTCCAGAGCACAAAACCTGCAGATGCAAGGAATCTGAAAGAAAAAAACAGAGCATGTGAAATAGGCAGCTGAGTTGGTCTTGTGTTTTATTATGTATTGTAAGACAGCAAATTTCACGACATATGCCTGATTCAGATTAGCAGTAGCAGCAGCAGTTGTTGGCCTTTGAGTTTTCATGAAAGGTGATTGATGTGACCTGTTCAACTGTGTGCCTGCACAAATGTTGTATGATTACTGAGTATTTCCAGCATTTCTTGCTCTCACTGCATTTCACACAGAACTATTCCAGAGATTGGTGAGGTCCTATCTTGTACTTTACCCTCATTCACTGACTACAAAGAGTGTGGCTACAATGCCCATGTGTGGTGCGAGTCAGGACTGATTCATGGTGTGAAGAATAAACTGAAACTGTGTGTCACCTCTTGCCACTCACCTCCTGATATCTCAGCTCCTTAAAATCTGCGAGGCTTCATGTTACAAAAGCATGAGCACTTTATTATGTCCTTCAACCCTGGGACTGTTGACCTTCTCATTACCTGTCAATGTGGCCCAAGGTTCCATTGTCTACAAACCTTTTCCATGCCAGGGGAAAGTGACATGAATTGGCTGAGAATATCTCTGTCGTCCTGAAAGTGTTCCTGTACATTGGAATTACCATTACAGACCATCCTATCAGGATACAATGTAGAGGCAATAGTCATTGACCTCAACTATCAATGCTTTCAATTTAATTGGGTCATTGGGCAAGTGAACAAAGGCTGTGTAGCTGTTCTTAATAACAGCTGGCACTTTGGCAC
The DNA here is from genome assembly GCF_030028105.1 of Mobula birostris. NCBI lineage: Eukaryota > Metazoa > Chordata > Chondrichthyes > Myliobatiformes > Myliobatidae > Mobula > Mobula birostris. Next base: position 388,191 of record NW_027274040.1, on the reverse strand, counting down.
ACTTGACTCAAGGTGCATAGAGTGTGTCGAGACATCAATAATCATCTCAATAATATCATTTAAAACTTTTTTTTATCTGGGCTGCTGGCAGTCTCCATTGCAAGACTGTTAAGAGAAATAAACTCCAACATTTGCAAATATTATTTAAAAGTTCATTGTTGTTAACCTGAGGAACAAGGGATAAACTTAGCAACATCTGATTTGTTAGTAAAAACAGCAACATTCTGGACAGAAGGGCCTTTTCCTCAGGTGTATGGTTTGATGCTCTATGTGCTATCTATTGGTTTTCCACTGAAGCTATCTGCAATGGTCTAAAATTACAATGGCATGAGAGGGGAACTGGCCGAAGTTGACTGGAAAAGGACATTTTTAGGAAGGACAGCAGAGCAGCAATGGCTGGAGTTTCTGCGAAAAACGAGGGAAGTGCAAGACAGATTTATTGCAAATAAGAAGAAATCTTTCAAGAATTGATAGATTCTGGCATTGTACCGGATGAGTGGAAAATTGCAAATGTTACTCTGATATTTAAGAAGGGTGGGAGGCAGCAGAAAGGAAACTTATAGACCTTTTAGCCTGACATCAGTGGTTGGAATAGATTGTTAGCGATGAGATTACGGAGTACCTGGAGGCAACATGACAAGATAAGCCAAAGCCAGCATGGTTTCCTGAATGGAAAATCCTACATGACAAACCAACTGCAAGCAGGGTAGACAAAGGAGATGCAGTAGAAGTGGTGTACTTGGATTTTCAGAAGGCATTTGACAAGTTGTCGAACATGAGGCTGTTTAGCTGGATAAGGGCCGATGGAATTACAGGGGAGTTACTAGCATGGGTGGAGCATTGGCTGATCAGCAGAAAACAGAGAGTGGGAATGAAGGGATCCTATTCTGGCTGGCTGACTTAAGATAGTTTAGAAGAATGGGCTAAGAAGTGGCAAATGGAATACAATGTTGGAAAGTGTATGGTCATATATTTTGGTGGAAGAAATAAATGGGCAGACTATTATTTAGATGGGGAGAGTATTCAAAATTCAGCGATGCTAAGGGACTTGAGAGTCTTTGTGCAGGATACCATAGAGGTTCAATTCCAGGTTGAGCCAGTTGTGAAGCAGGCGAATGCAATGTTGACATTCATCTCTAGAGATACAGAATATAAGAGCAGGGATGTGATGTTGAGGCTCTATAAGGCACTCATGAGACCACACTTGGAGTATTGTGTGCAGTTTTGGGCTGCTTATTTTAGTAAGGATATACTGACATTGGAGAGGGTTCAGCGTAGAGTCACCAGAATGATTCCAGGAATGAAAGGGTTATCGTATGAGGAACGTCTGGCAGTTCTTGGGCTGTATTCCCTGGAGTTCAGGAGAATGCAGCGGGATCTCCTAGAAACATTCTGAATGGTAAAAAGACCTGAACAGATGAGATATGGCAAAGTTATTTCCCATGGTAGGGGATTATAGGAAAAGAGGGCACAACTTCGGGATTGAAGGACGCCCATTTAGAACTGAGATGCGGAGAAATTACTTTAGTTAGAGGGTGGTAAATCTGTTGAATTTGTTGCCACGAGTGACTGTGGAGGCCAAGTCATTGGGTGTATTTAAGGCAGAGATAGACAGGTTGTTGATTAGCCAGGGCATCAAAGGGTATGGGGTAAGGCAGGGGAGTGGGGATGATTGGAAGAATTGGATCAGCCCATGGTTGAATGGTGGAGCAGACTCGATGGGCTGAATGGCCTATTTCTGCTCCTATATCTTATGGCTGTATGGTCTTATGGTGATATCACTGGGCTATACAGAAGATACCGTTTCAGTGGGTGGAATTGGAATTGCATCCTGAGTGAAAGTATTTCAGAATATTAAGCACTATCTCTGCACTGGTAACTACTCTGCGCCCCCTTTCAAATATTATGCCCAGTATATCTGAAAGGTTTGCATGAATTCTCTCTTTTGCCATCCCACACCCCAAGCATCCCTCAGCGCCCGATCGAAATATATTGGATACTTTCTTCCTCTCGTCAATGTCTTTACCTTCACTGTATGTTTAAGTCCATTACCCCAAAAGTAACACTCAAAAATCTAAGGTAACACCCAAAGATCTCTTGTCATAACATAAACATTTCTCTTCAGAACTTTGCAAGGTCCTCACAGGAAATTTTTTGACCATTGTTTGTGGCACAGTATCTTGTGTGTCCCAGATCCAACTCAGTCCACATTTGATCCCGTTTATTATATCTTCTCTGAACACTTGAATATTGTTGGATCAGAAACATCACTCATTCCACACATGGGGTAAAAGCCTGAGGCTTCTTATAGTTCTCAAACTCGTGGGAGGGAAAAGAGCACAGATACATCTTTGTGGAGGAAAGGAATTTTTCATGTTTCTTGTTGAAGGCATGCCCAGTGCTGGGTAACAGAATTGCTTTACCCAAAGAACAATGGATGGTAATACTTCATAGCCAATTCCAGCACTCCCACATTTCAAACGTGGCACCCTAAAGCATATCTACAACATGAATCGATGTTGCTGTTCACAGAAATGGAACAAGGTCAGAATGTGCAATAACACTCCTCCATTGAAGGGAGTCCATTCACAACTAACCGCAGAGCTGTTACAACACTGTCACACCTCATGTACGCTCACCTGCTCATTCTACTCTCTCTCAATCACCCCCTCGCCATTGAAGTTCAAAGTTCAGAGTAACTTTATCATCAAAGTATCTTTACGACATACAACTTTAAGATTCATTTGCAATGAAGGATTATTTGCTTTCGTTCCAGTTCTGTGGTTACCCAGCTAGCTAATGAAGCCAACCCGGTAACCACAGGACCAGCACCGACAGAGATTTCCGACGGGACTGACAGATGGACTCAGGAGACAGGGCGAATTTGGCTTCTGCATATTCAAACTAAATGAAATCAGGTCTGGTCTCAAATGTTTCTCTACTTTGAGCAGTAATGGGCCAGATAATGCCAAGAGTCAGTTGAAACATTACAGTTTTGTTTCCCAAAGAAGCTTTCATCTTTTCAGGATACTTCAGGACGGCTCTACAGCGGATAGTTAATGTCAAGTCAAAGTAGAGTTTCTAGAACGTATTGGGAGCTAGAGGCAAAAGAAAAGAAGGTTTGAAAGTGATAAGAAGAATCGCCTGATAGACCGGATGGAACCCGCTGCCCGGCCGGAACATCGGGAGAGTCCGGGAGTCCGGGAGCAGCCGTGGAGTCCGCTGTAACTTTACATAACTTTGGAGACTGTTTCCCGGAGAGAGCACTGCGTCACTCCCTGCGTCACTGCGCTTTGCGAGCCTTACGTCACGGGGTCATCGCGCGCAGGCGCTTCGGAGAAATGGCGCGAGGTTTAAGCAGCGCTCGGGAGGGGCGCGCCCGGTCTGTCCCAAGAGGGAGACAGTTTTTCACCTAAATGTCTAATAACTTGCCTGAATAACTAGTGACTAGTGTCTAATTCAATCCCTTTTCAAGGGGGGAAGCTGCACATGTTCAAAGAAGAAAAACAAATCGGACTTGACAGTTAAGCGGCCCAGCACATCGCTGGCACCAGGAAGGACAAACTTACACAGAAAGGTGCTGGAAACAGACCAGCAATGTCATGAAGGATCCCACCCACCCTGCTTATGAACTGTGTGTCCCACTGCCATCAGGAAAAAGGCCGTGCAGAATATATGCCAGGAGCACTGGATTCACAAACAGTCACAGATACTCCCCCAGGCCGATCAACCCCACGACAACACCTAGTGTCACTGTCCGTACCTACAACTAGTAACAGTTACTTGTATATTCTATCTTATGGCGTTGTTTTTATTCCGTTCCTCATGCTTATTGTGTTTTTTTTTATATAAAAGATCGGATCCAGAGTAACAATCATTTCGTTCTCCTTTACAGTTGTGGACTGAAAAAGTCTAAGTAATCCTGAATCTCTCTGCCCTCAGATCATTGACGGAACGTCGCTTTGGGAATCCAGTACAGGTAATCACCACAAAGGAAAAGGTGTGCGACCACAATGAGTGGGTGTGAGCAGGCTGAATGCCCAAGACATCGGCCACTTCTTCACTTCTCCTTCCAGCGTGCTGGGGGCATTGAAAGAACAGACGGTGAGTGCCCTGTTGGCAGCCCAGGTCTGAGACCTGCCAGGCAACTGTGGGTCACAATCTCACCACCCCCCTGCCCCCTGTCCCCGAGAGCCTGCCACCTGTGGTACTCTGACGAAGTCTCTTCGTTTGCTTCTTCTTCGTCTTGTAACATTTAATGACACTTGGTGGAGCAACGTAAGGTGCATAAGCACCACCTCGTGAGTTGGAGTGTGGAGCAGAGACAGAAAGTTTACCCACCAAATTCCCCCCCCCCCAATAAAACTCAAACAATATCATAAAGTCTAGTACTTTTCAGGAAGTCAAATATGTACTGATATACATTACACTGGCAGTAATATCCTAACAAACTGTCCATGTTCAGTTCTGTCGGTCCTAATTTAGCAGTTAGATGTATGAGTACACTCCATACAGATGCCAGTATTATGCATATTAATTCTGAACAGGGAATTATTCTACTGAGTATATCCAGTATGTAAACATGTAAGTATAACTTTTTCTCTCCTTTTATACACATGTACAAGTTGAGTTTCCACCATCCTCTGAACTTTATATAAATACCATCCTTTTTTTGCCTTCCCAACTTTGTTGCTACAGTCATTGAATAGAATTTTTAGTTATGGATTACATCTTCTCCTTATGCAAAGGCACCCCTCCATTAATATCCTTAATTTTAAGTGATTGCTTGGCAAGAATACCTGCCAACTATTTCCTTCAACCACAATATCGGCATGAAACGTATGAAATGTATGTACAAGTCTCGACCCTGCAGCCACAACAGATGTTATCCAGTCTCAAGAAGAATGTCTGGCCTCCAATTTGAACTGTCTGTTTTAATAGATGTCAAGACGGAGAATGAACCGGAGCACAGAAGTACATAATTAGGTGTGCTTCTTTGACCTATTGCAAAGCTAAAATGATAGCAACTATCTCAGATCGGAATACTGACAGTTTGATAATCTTTCCTTAATGTCACCTGAAACTTTGGAACATAAACAGAAACACCTGTATGATGTGTCACTGGATCTTTAGAATCATCTGTGTGTTATGTAAGAATCTATAATATCTGCTTTGCATATATTGCTGGATGTCCTGTGCCATTGATAAAAATCACTCCTCTTTTTCATCTTTTCCTGAAAGCCCAAATCAACCACAGACAAATGGAAAAACTATGGAGAAGTGACAGAAAGGCTACACTGGGACTTTGATCCACATTAAACAACCCAAGTTTTTGTGCCCATTCATTTTCCCATCCACCCAAAACTGAAGACCTTACAAATACAATGCTCCCACCACTCTACTAATGTTGCCAGCACTGGATGACCAATGTTATGTCCTCTATCTGTTGGCACCCATCAGTCTCGAAGGACAATGGGTGACGATGATCATGGTCACAAGCCTGGAGATCCTGAATTGTCCATTCATCAAGATCCCCCTCTCAGCCTCACCAGGAAAGTTTATGAAGCAATACGTTTGGCACCGGCTTGGCTGCAGGAGCTGCCGGTAGCACGTCCAGCTGCCTTAGGGGCTCCACTCCGTACTTTCTGTCTGGGTGTACTCCAGTAGCCTTCGTCTCTCCCGCTGCTGCCCACAAGGCAATGGGTCTATTTACCCACAGGTGGGATCTGGTTCACGAGCACCAAGGCATGTCCACACCCCAGTGAGCCTGCATGCTATTTCTGCAGGAGCCATTCCTTCTCCCCATCTTCTGTAGCTCAGCATGAATCCGAAAGGAATTCAGATTCTGTGTGAGGAGGTACTGCATGAGGCTTACTTCGGAAAGGCTATGTACTGGCAGGGAAAGACTTATACATTCAGCTCTCCTTTTCACAAAACTGCTAGCCAGTGGTGGAAGCTGAAAGTGAGAGGAGCAAGCACTACCCACTACACTACCACACCACAACAACCATTTTGACATCTGCAAGACGTGTCACTATTTCTTAGCTGACTGCCTGTCCCTCTTCCACAGATGTGTCCACGCTTGGGGGGACTTGGGCAAAGTGTCATAGGCTTGCTGAATGCTTTTTGGGATTGGAAGGCATTGCAGGGTCTGTTGTGCTTCCTGGATTGCAAGGATTACATTTTAAGTGAGAATGTTTTTTTGATATGCCAAGTAATTATGGTTGCAAAAAACTACATTCACTCTGGGAAGGGAAATAAGTTTAAATTTGTGTTCTGGGTAGATTAGTCACTGGTGTAAAATAGGAAATAACCTGCGTTACTGCAGGAGGCTAGGGGAGAGATTGCTGCACCTTTACTGCTGATCACTGCCCAGAATATATTGAACGAGCTGTGGTTTTTCTCCTTGGAGCGAAGGAGGAACAGAGCTGACATGATAGAAGTGTGCAAGACACTGCCTCCAGAGTTCACCCAATGGAAGAACAAGTTGGACTCTCAGCTTTTTGGGTGATATCATTTCCCGTTGTGACTGTATGTATTTTTCTGAAATCATAACTTTATGTGTTACATGTTACTTGCAATGTGCTGTGTGCTGTTGGTAATGTCTTTTGCACCTTGACCCTGGGTCATTTGGCTGTATCCATGTGTGGTTAAATGATAATGAAACCTGAGTATGAAATTGTTAAGAGCCAGAGATAGAGTTTGCACCTTTTTCTCAGTGCAGAAATCTCTAATACAATTGGACATGTTTTTAAGGTGATTGTTGGGAAGAATATGGGGGATGTCAGAAGTAGCTTTTTTACACAGGAGGTGGTGAGTGCATGGAATGTTCTGCCTGGTGTGTTGGTAGAAGCAGATACATTGGGGATATTTATGAGACTGGGAGATGGATGTATAAAAATGTGGGAGAGAAGGGTTAGATTGATCTCGGAGTAGGTTAAAAGGATGGCCCCTGCTTTGACTCGTTTTGTGCCTATGACTGGCTAAGCATAGCTCTAATGCCATATTCAGGTATATTGATCACACCAATATCTTAGGCCGAATCAAAGGTGGTGAATCAGCATCTACAAGGGAAATTGAAATGTTTTTTCAACAAGATTGGGGTAGACAGGATGGGCCAATTATTATCAATGACACTGGTAAAATGATGTAGTTGAGGCTAGCATGTGTAATGTCAGCTCAAAAAGTGGCTGTTCTGAATGAATGTAATTTTAATGATGATTCTATTGGTATTTTGCTTGATGTCTCAAGCAGTACTAACAGAGTTTCTGATATTTTATTCAATCATAAAGGATATTGGCAGCAGGAAGCAACGTAACATATTCTGCTCTCTGCTATTGTTTCCCTTGTACTACCTCACTACACTGATGTGATGAAATGATCTGTATGGATCGCATGCAAAACTGTTTTTGTGTCTGTACCCTGTACACCTGACAATAATCTAACAGCTGAAAAATGAGTTTGAACAGCATTGCAACTCTGAATTGTGCTTCCTTTCTATATTCTGTATTCCCAAATCCAGACAAATCCAAAACATTTCCAGCCGGATAAGGGATACTCCGTCTGTATTACTTACTTACTTTATGGTTATTTTTAATTTTTTTCTTGGCTCAAGCTGGTAAAACCCGAGGTACGGTCATAGCCAAGCACACTCATTTCTCCATTGCTAGGAATGTTCAGACTTTTCTCGTGATATTTAGTATTGTGGCTTTCTGGAGCTTTACAGGAATATTGATGTGTAGGCCTAATTGTGTAATGTTATTGTGCAGCGGCTTTGGGAGGATAACAGTTGTAGATATTACTATTGGGACAATGTTCATGTTTCATATCTTCCAATTTCCTCTGTTAATTTAGTGTATTGCTGATGTTTTTTATGTATGTTTGGAATGACTATATCTATTAAATTCTTGCCTGTCTAATCCTGTAATATTATGTCCAGACAGATTGTCCTATTTGTAATGTTGGATCGGTGGTAATATAATTTGCATGACCCTGACTCTAGAACTGGATTAGGCTTGTATTTATTTACAGTAGAGTATGGTGCCTTTTACAAGTTTGTATTTTAAAGCAAGAGTTTGGTGAGTGATGTTTGCCACTTGTTTGTGCCTGTGTAAGTAATCAGATTGAATTAATCTGCTGCAGTATGGTGTAATGTGTTGGATTGTTTCTGGTTTTCCTTTGCATTTCCTGCATTTATTGTCTTGAAATTGATGGTCCTTTTGTATGTATTTTTGATAATTTTTTTTGTGTTAACCACCTAGCCCTTTTTGCCTCAAGGAAACCCTCTGTCTCTGGGAAGAGTTTTTCAACACTTGAGCTGGGCATTCTACACTTCCTCGTCAACATCTAGTCTGCTCAGATCATGGGATGTCTTCCATGGATGATCATCATCTTCCATTGCTTAACTTTTGCTCCCGCAGTGATAATTTCATTTTTCTGTGTTGTGCTTTCATTTACGCTCGGTTGTGTGTACTTAGCAGAATTGTGTATACTTGCATAGAGTGCTGAATCCTGCTGTTGAAAGTATACCCTTAGTTTCTAAAGACTTGTGTAAATTTTTTGCCTATTATTCCTCTTCCTCCTTCAGTCCAAGGTGGTGTTAATCTCAGTGCATTTGAGTGTCCATGGTGTTTCCTATAATTTGTCATTTCAGTTCTTATTTTTCTTTACTGGGGTTGGTGACATTTTGGTATGTCGAATTTAGTTTCAATTTCCTGTATAAACCTTTTTTTATGTTCCTGAACTGATATGCCAAAAGAATGCATCAATATGGGTATATCAAAGGTGTTTATTGCCATTGTTATACTGTTAATATTAAGCTCTGTTTGGCAGATTTTCTTAAGCCTTAATGTAAATTCTGTCGAATTTTCATTTATTGCACTATGATCTATTTTCTTTGCTTGTTGGTGTCCCAGTTTCATATTCATCCATCGGTTGTGTTGTATTCTGCTGCTCTGTTTTATATTCTACCAGTTCTTTTGCACCTTATGTTTAATGAACTAATCCAAAGTTCATGTTTATATTTTTTCCAGTTGTGGATATTTTTTTGAACTGCTTTTAGCATATCCATTGTAACTGCAGGTATTTGCTAATCTTCAATTGCGTGAGTGCATTAATTTTGCTTCCTGTTCCAGCTTGCTGCTTGATTGTGCATCACCATTTGACCAGATATTAGACCAAAAGTTCATTATCTGTCTTTACCCCCGTACAGCTAACAACAATGAATTTAAATAATATTAGGACATTTTAGAGTTTAGATCTCTCAACAGTTTTAAAATGGTGACAGTCACCAGCCCAGATAAAAAGGTTTGAAATAATATTATTGAGATGATCATTGATGCCTTAAAACACCTCAATTCATCTTAGGTCTTGTGTGGCAAGGTACTAGCTAATATTAAGAACTGTTGCACCCCCTTTGTTCTCAAGCTGAAGAACCCAATTATATTGAAACATTGATAATTGGGTTCAATGATCATTGCCTCTACATTGCAAACTAACAGGTTGTATCATGGTCTGTTGTGGTAATTCCAATGCACAGGAACACTTTGAGACTGACAGAGATGATATCAGCCAGTTCTGTCATGGGTACAGCACTCATCATCGTCGAGCACACCGACAAGAAGCAATGTCTTAAGGAAGGTGACATCTGTCATTAAGGGCCCCCTACCATTCTGGCTGCAACCAGTCAGAATACATCAGGCAGGGTGTACAGGAACCTGAAGACCCATACTTCAAAGTGCAACAGCAACTTCTTCCCCACTGCCATCAGATTCCGGAACAAACCAAAAATGCTAATTCAACCTCAGGCTGGGTTTCCATCAACTTCTGCTGTCATTGTCACATTTTAATTGTGTCATTAACAGAATTTCATAATTAGATAAAACTAATCACAACTATAGTTGTGACAGGTGACATCAATAATCTCTTTAAGAAATCAAACACCAAAACTGCAGATGCTGCAAATCTGAAATAAAGATACAAGACCAGATCTGCTGGCTGTGTCAGATGTTCTGGTTTTATTTCAGATGCACTGCATCTGCATAGTTTTATACGTTCTTGGTTGGTTCTTGATCCTCCAAAATACTCTGCATGGAGTTTAAACTGGAGATGGCGGAGGGTGGGCTTAAGAAGGAGATTTTTGAAGAAGAAAAGCTGCCTTAAATTTAATTGGGTTTGGTTGTTTGACTGTGTTAGGATTAAGATTATTCTGTGCTTTAATTGTGCGGGGGGAAAATGAATTGTTGTACACATCTGACTTGGTAGTTAGTATTACAAATTGAGTTGAGTGCCCTCGTCTGCTCCTAATAGGTTTGTAATAATTTATAAGTTGATTAACACTTGCTTCTCTCTCATAGGTACTTGTGACAAATCGGGATGCCTGTCTTTGGACTCGCTCGATGGAAGTAGTGTTTTTGTTTGTGTATGGGTCCCATGCAGCAACTGCTTATTCCAAATGTGGCTAAACAAGGATGAGGTACAACTTCACCTTAACTGAAGCTGAACAATGATGAAAATTGCATCTCAGAAAATTTAGGACTGCTGTTGCATTCACTGTTGCATGATGCGTCTGACTATTCCAGCGTAGATCATTCTGGATTTTGATACCAAGACACTTGATATGTTTGGTTTCTTCAAGGGTGACACCTAGGATTTTATATGATGTTTTACCTGGTTTTCTCTTCCTGGTGACATGCATGGTTTCACATTTGGAAGGATTGAACTGCATGCCCCATTGTTGAGACCACTCAATCATACTATCAAGATCTTTTTGGAGAGCATCTTCATCATCAGCTGACTTAATTGGCCAGTATATCAAACAATCATCAGCAAAATGTCTGGTGGTGCTTGTGACTTTTTCGTGGATGTCATTAATGTAAAGTAAAAACAAATGTGGGCCCAGCACTATACCCTGGAGTGTACCACTTAACACTGGATGCCATTTAGAACTTTTTCCATTCACGCACACACGTTGAAGACGTTCTGTCAAGAAACTGGAAATCCATCTTTTAATATTGGAGCAAACTCCGTAGATGTTGAGCTTCCTAAGTAATATTTGGTGGGGAATAACATCAAATGCTTTGGAGAAGTCAAGCTCTACTAAATCATTGATGACATTGTTATCAAAATTCTTGGCCAGGTCATTCATTGTCAGGATAAGCTGAGACTCGCATGATCTATGCTTCCTAAAAGCATGCTGGTTGTCAGCAAGAATATTGTGTCTGCTAAGGTACCTCATCAGATTGCTGTCAATTATATGCTCCAGGAGTTTACAGCAAGTGCTTGTTAAAGAAATAGGATGACAATTTGCTGGGTTTGTGGTTGGACCCTTCTTAAAGAGAGGAGTGATGTTGGCCTTTCTCCAAGCCAGGAGAAGATCTCCTGAGTCGAGCGACTGCTGGAAAATAAAATGCAGAACAGGAGCTAGTTCTTCAGCTGCGATCATAAGGGCTTGATTCTGTATCTGGTCTGGCCCAATAGCTTTCATCGTATTGATGTTGTGCAGTAGCTTTTTGACACCTTCAACCTCAATTTCGATAGGAGGCCTATCAGTTTACAGGCTGGGCTATAGATCAGGAAAAGATGAAGGTTCCGTATCTTCCTGGGTAAAAACATTTTGAAATTGGTTTGCAAGAGCTTCTGCTCTCTCCTGGTCCTCAGTGATCAGACAGTTGTTCACCTTTAGCATCTGGACACCAGTGTTGTCTGTCCATCTGGATTTCACATATCTCCAAAAATCTTTAGGATGCTGTCCCTCAAGAACTGAAGAAACATGTTGTTTATGAGCACTCCTAATGGTATGGTCGACTGGTCGATTTGCTTTCGCACTCCGGTCAATTTGTCCCAATCCAGTCTTTTACCACTTTTTTTGGCATGGATGTAAAATTTCTTTTTCTTACTACAGAGGTGTTTTGATTTCACTGAAAACCAAGGAGAACGCATACGGCCCTTAATAAATTTATGAGGAACATGATTCGTGACAAAATCACTTAGTGAGTCTCTCAGCCACACCCAGTTGTCGCCAACAGATCTTTTGTCTGGTTGTAAGTTAAAGTAGTCTCTCCCAAGTTGTTTTGCTAAGTCCTTGAATTCCTCACTCTTCACCTTTCTCGAGAGCGGAATTTTACGAGGTGGGTTAGGGGGAACTTTAATCTTTGTGTGCAGCTTTGCTTGAATAATAAAATGATCACTGATTCCAGCACTGGGTGAAACCTCCGAAATTGAATCTGGATGCAAAGTCAGCAACAAATCGAAGGTGTTTTCGGCGCCACCTGTACCATCACGCCTGGTAGGAAAAGTAACTTTCTGAGCAGATGTTTTTTCAGAATGAAATCAGCCAGGGCTTCCTGAAGAGGACCTTTTGGTTCACTTTGTGTGCCGTCAGTCCAATCTATACCTGGAACATTAAAATCACCCCTCAGGATAATAAACGGAGAGCGTGACGAGGGGTTTATTTTGGAAATGCTTGATTTAAGGTCTAAAAGAGGCCCGGACTTAGCATCAGGTGGACAGTAAAAACTCCCGATCTGCACCACTTGTCCCTGAAGTGTAGCTTGACACCAAATTTGCTCAGAGTCGCTGCCTAAGTCAGTTCATTCAAAACAAGGAATAGTATTGTTTGCACCAATAAAAACACCGCCTCCTTGAGAGTTTCTGTCCTTTCTAAAAATTTGAAAATGAGGAGGGAATATCTCAGCAGATTTAATTGAAGGATCAAGCCCGATTCAGTCCCGATTAAAATGTTGGGATTTTGGGTTTCAATAAATGAATTAATCACAGCCGATTTTCCTTTTATACTGCGGCAATTAATGATAGCAATTTTAATCCCATTACTTTTACTAATATCCTTGTGATCACTGTCTTTTTTAGTATTTCAAGTTTTATTGTGAGCATTGCGTGCATATCTTTGTCCATCAACATACTTACAGTTAGTGCTAGTGGAAGGGAAGGGCTGGGGATTGTCATCAACGGAGGTGCTGCTCTTACCATCTTTCCCAACAATGGTCCAACCATCTTTTGGCTTCACACATCTCAGCGGAGGAGGGTTTCTCTCTGCTTTGGGTGTTGTTACACGAGTCCACCCAGAAGCAGATTTTTTCAGGGTTATTTTTTGTAAATGACCAGCACAAGTCACATGGTTCCATTCATCACAGTCAGAGTCATCTTTCAAGGATGCAAGCCTTCCAAAGGAGTTACTCAATTTGAGCATACTTGTAAGGTCGCTTGATGAATCAAAAAATGAATTTGTGAAGTTAATGACATCACACACCCAGCATAGCCAAATGGCACTTAAGTTTTTGAAGTGAAAATCAACAGTATCATCGGACACATTAGAACAATTAAAATGAAACCAATTTGTACACATCGAGCACTGAATGTCAGAATCCTTAACAGCAACCAGCACAAACCACAAACCACAAACCACGTTGTGCACACTTGGGGTGATCCAGGAAACTTTGAAATACTGTTCTTTGATTTCTAGTTCAGGGATTGCTGCTTTGCATTAACTGCACACACACAAAATACCCCATGAATGACTGTGCTGAGATATGGTCGTTGTGATAATGGCAACGCCATACTGGGGCTTGAACAGAATACCTGCAGGTACTTAGACATTTGGTTGGAGCAGTTGTTGTGCTTTGTTTAGCAGGTTTCACCATCACAATGACATTGATGTGCACACAATACCTGGCAGCAACGACTCCAGTTTCCACACTCAGACGCAGCGTTATTAATACTATCAAGACCATGTTATTATCATCTTGGATCACTTTTTTGATAATTCGTGCAGGAATCCGGCATCTGAGAAATGGCCATCGTGAGGAACCGAGCTCTCTGGGAGAAGATTCAGAGCAACCCAGTCCAAGTATTGAACTGCATTTCAGTGCTCCACCTACAGCAACTCTCAGTGACACTAGTTTCGGGGATCCACCAACTGACAGTGACAAGAGCAGTTTTGGGGACAGTTCTTCCTTCCATTCCTCTTCAGTGACGGGGTCTCCGATTGCACAAATTACAATATGGAAGAGAGAAATATTTTGCCCACCCGTGAGGAAGCGCATACTGATCAGGAATGGTATGACCAACCGACGTTTCTGGTTGGAGTGCGCTGTGTACAGTTTCAGCACCTGGAGAACCGGATTTATTTCCACCAGAACTCAGAAAATTCGTAGAACCTGGGAAATGGAGAAACAGTGGACACGTATAAATTTTTGAATATTATAACTAGTTATTCATATAAGTTTTAGTGGATGAAAGAAAATATTATTGTTTAATAATAAAACCATTTTAACATTATTGTTGTAATCTATTTACATGCACTTCTATGAACCAATGAGCCCAGTGTTTATGTAGCCTCACTCTACATGGAGATCGCGTTGTCGGGTCCAAGGATCAGCACCCGATCAGACCTGTAGTTCACCACTGCCAGTCATGCTTTCAATGTCAGATTTACTTGCTGATTGTATTGGTGGACAGTAAATTAATGTAGGAAATAGTGAACTCCTGGTTTCTGGCGAGATTGGAGGAGTGAGGCAGAGGATTTGGTAGCAGGCAGTGAAACAGTCTGTGATGGTCTCCCCTAGCTCGATCCATAAACTAAGCTAAAGTGAACTACAGTGAACTAGCCTAACAAAGCCTTTATAAAATGTCAGAACAGAAACACCTTGTATATATTGTGAAAGCCATACTGCTCCAATGGAATGAGAGGCTGAAACTCGATACTGTAAAAGTCGCACCTCTAGCCGTGTCCACGCAGTGCATTCGGTGTAGACATCGTGGTGCGTGTGGGGCTGGGGTAGGGTGATTAGATGAGCAACAAAATAAGAATAATGAAAATTATGGATCGGGAGCATTTACTCTTGGGTGATTGTCAGCCCTGTTGACATTAGCTTGTAATGAAGAGAAAGTGTATTCGGCTTAAGGCGCTATCCGAGACGCAGAGGAATCCGCAAAGCCGAAGAAGTCGCACGGTGGACCGCAAACAAAACACAGTAAAACACAAGAAATTGTGCAGATGCTGGCAATCCAGTGGAACACACAAAATGCTGGAAGAACTCAGCAGGGCAGGCAGCAAATAGGGAGTGGAATAAATAGTCGTCATTTCGGGCCGAGATCTTTCAACAGCATGTCCTCTATAGCTGCCGTCTGACTTGCCGAGTTCCTCCGAAAAACAGCGAGTCCGTGGATCCAGGAAGCTGTGGCAATTGGCAGGCTGTAACTGGGAAAGGAACTAGCACTTCCACGTAATATCGACTTGCCTCTAAGGTAGGAAAATCGGTACAGGATGAGTTTCAGCGTGAAGCTGTCATAGTTCGGTCCGTGAAGTCCGCATTCCGGTTCACGGTCGGGTCCGTGGACTCAGGACTCTGGGTCTTCCAGCTGTCCCTTGCTTTGATTGAGTTAAGCATAGGCACTTGATTCCCATCTTGAGCTTTGGAATATAAGTAGCCTTGGGGTTGAGTGTGGGCGGCTGGTTTGTCTCGTCAGTCCCCCTTGGAGCAACCTGCTGGTGGAAGGCTACTGAAACCATTCGTGATCTCTAGGCTTGGTTGGAGGACCACCGCTTCATTGAGCCTTGTTGCCACTCGTCAGAGTAGTTATCGTGGTATGGATTTGGCCATTTCTGTATCCAGCCAAGGTTGCTGGCTGCCCCAAGACTCAGAGCAACCCTGGATTGAGCTTCTTTCCTGTCCTTGCCTCCATCGGGTAAGCCAGGTGATTGCCGTTACCCTGCGGTTCGGCCTGTCCCTCCCTGTCCTTGCCTCCGTCGGGTAAGCAGGCCATTTGCTGTTACCCTGCAGTTGGTTCTGTCCCTTCCTGTCCCTTGCCTCCATCGGGTAAGCAGGCCATTTGCTGTTACCCTGCGGTTCGGCCTGTCCCTCCCTGTCCTTGCCTCCATCGGGTAAGCAGGCCATTTGCTGTTACCCTGCAGTTGGTTCTGTCCCTTCCTGTCCCTTGCCTCCATCGGGTAAGCAGGCCATTTGCTGTTACCCTGCGGTTCGGCCTGTCCCTCCCTGTCCTTGCCTCCATCGGGTAAGCAGGCCATTTGCTGTTACCCTGCGGTTCGGCCTGTCCCTCCCTGTCCTTGCCTCCATCGGGTAATGCAGGCTGTAACTGCTGTTACCCTGCAGTTGGTTCTGTCCCTTCCTGTCCCTTGCCTCCGTCGGGTAAGCCAGGCGATTGCCGTTACCCTGCAGTTGGTTCTGTCCCTTCCTGTTCCTTGCCTCCATCGGGTAAGCAGGCCATTTGCTGTTACCCTGCGGTTCGGCCTGTCCCTCCCTGTCCTTGCCTCCATCGGGTAAGCAGGCCATTTGCTGTTACCCTGCGGTTCGGCCTGTCCCTCCCTGTCCTTGCCTCTGTGGGGTGTAGTCCCACGTCCTGCCCAGGAGTAGCTCCAAGAACCCAAGCCTCGAAGATCCCAAGCCAAGCTCCAAGAACCCAAGCCTGAAGACCCCAGCCTGCAGCCAAGCTCAAGACACAAGGCCCCAGCCTCAAGCCTCAAGAGCAAAGACCCCAGACTGTCTGCAAGTTCAGGCCTCTAGACCCCAGCCACGTCCCGTCCTGAAGCCATGTCATGTCCTTGCCCAGTTCTTAGGGTCCGAGCCCGAGGCAAGACCCAGGTTCTGGGCCCTTGTCCAGTCTCGGGCTCGAAGTCGAAGCCTTGTCTCCTAGTCCATGGTTTCTAGTCCTGGTCCCGCTTTCCCTAGCCCAAGGCTGCGTTCTTGTCCCTGCACCTGGTCTGAATCCAGTCACGTCCCTACTCTAGTCAAGTCCTGTTCCTTGTACTTCAGTGTCTGTGTCTTGCATTTGGGTCCGTTCCCAGCACCCCATTGTGACAGAAGCTTGGCATTGGAGTGGACAGAGTGGAATTGGAAGGAGATGGAGTAGGATGTAACCTTGACCTTAATCTCCAAACATCAACGAAATGAAAAGAAATCATATCCAAGTTTTGATGAGACAGGCTTCTAGGGAACACTCTACTAGCCAGCTTTACTTCCAGCAACCGTCTACTGCCTGAGCAACTTGTGGATATTTGGCATGACATCTAAAACTCTGACACTTTTCTGTAGATGTGTGAGGGGGAGTGTATTGAATGGCTGCATCATGGCCTGGTATGGGAACACCAATGCCTTTGAATGGAATATTCTACAGAAAGTAGCGGATTGAATTCAGTACATCACAGGTAAAGCCCTCCCGACTATTCTCATCTGCATGAACAGGTCTTGTGGGAAAGCAGCATCCATCAGAGACACCCATCCCCAGGTCATGCTGTCTTCCCACTGCTGCCATCAGGCACAAGGTAGCAGAGCCCCAGGACTCACATCACCAGGTTCAAGAGCAGTTCCTACCCATCGCTCATCAACCTCTTGACTAGAAGGGGAAAACAATACTCACCCCATCATTGAAATGTTCCTACAACCAATAGCCTCACTTTAAGTACTATTTATCTCAACTTCATGTTCCCATCATTTGTTGCTAATTACACAAAATAAATCTGTAAGAGCAAAGTTCCTTTATGAACTTGAATGAATCTGGAAGTGTGTGGCTCTCAAGGGGCAGTGTACAGTGGGGGTAGAGAGAGACAGAGAGTGCTTGAGAGGGAGAAAGGTGCATGGGAGGCAGAGAGAAGGAGGAGAGATGAGATTAATACAAAATTATGGATCTGATATGGAGGCAGTCCATCTAAGTGGACGGACTACGCAGAGGGCTGCTAGTGGCCGGGGTCCCATGGGAAGGGGAGCAGCCGGTATTGTCTGTTGCAACTGTGGTGAAGAGGGACACTTCAGGCTGGAGTTTGAATGACAGAAAACTCCTCAGAGGGTGAGCCCCTGGGTATTTAAGCAAAGAGAGACGTTGGGAAACTTAGAAGTGTCATACGGTGCTGTTGGGAGCGGACCCAAATGCAAGACACAGACACTGGAGTACTAGGAACAGGACTAGGTTTATTGAGATAGCAAGGTGAGTAAGGAAGAAACGACGCTGAACATTGACACAGGCCCTCGGCTAGGACTTGGACTAGAAACGCAGGACCCGGATGGGGAACTAGGAACGAGGAGCCTGGACTAGTAACACAGAACTCCGGAACCAGAGCCTGGACAAGGACCCGGAACTTAGTTGGGACTCGGAACCTGGGTCTTGACTCGGAACCGGAATCCAGGTCTAGGTTAGGACTCGGGACTAGGATCTTGGCAAGGACAGGACGTGGAACTCCTGCACAGGATGAGGAATCTCCAGCACCAGGCTGGACGAAGAACTCCTGGGCTGGGCGAGGCACCAGAATGACATGAGGACACGAAGCCCAGATTTGGACAGTGCTGGAATGCGGCACTTGTACTTGGTCCTGGAACACAGAGCCTTGGACTTAAACTGGACGCTCAGAGCCTTGGACGTGGACCGGACGCTCAGAGCCTCGGACGTGGACCAGACGCTCAGAGCCTCGGACGTGGACCGGACGCTCAGAGCCTCGGACGTGGACCGGACGAGATACTCCAGGTCAGGATGTGGCTCTTGAACTAGATTTGGCTGGGCTCTTGGACTTGGCTTGGTTTGGGTCTTGGGTACAGGGCTAGGACCCTTTCTAGGACGCAGGGCCGGGACACTTTCCTGGATGCAGGGCCGGGCTGCTTTCTAGGACGTAAGACCAGGATGACTGCAGAGGACACTTGCCGAGGGAACTGCTGAGGAACTCCTGGACTGGACGAGAACATGAAGCCTTGACTTGGACAGGACTGGAATATGGTGCCTGGGACTTGGAACACAGAGCCGGGACCCCTCCTTGGGAACAGGACCTAGGGCCGGGGCTTTACACAGAATCAGGACCCCTCCTTGGGAACAGGACCTAGGGCCGGGACTCTTCTTTGACACGGACACTAAACATGGGGGACACAAAGAGATATTTCCAAACTCAACGATAGATATTTTCTTATCTTGGCATAGCAAGGCTCTGTTCCCACTCTGGCGGTTGAATTTGATGGAGATGCAGGCGAGTCTTCAGAAGGAAGGGGAAGGGAGAAGTCCAGCAGGGGATCCTTTGTTTGAGAGGTATTTATGTGCCAGCCCAAAACAAGAATCAGGTGCCTCAATAAAGGCACCCAATGGAACAAGGGGAAACAGGAAAACCTGGAATAAGGAATCGATGGACCGGACCGTGAATTGGAATGTGCAGTTCATGGACCAGACCATGACAAGAAGAGGTGCAGCGAGGGAACAGCCTGGTGTGTTGGGAACACGTTCCCAGCAATATATCAAGGAACACGCTAAAGCATAAAAAAACCCAACCCTGTTCCTGAAGACTTAGTGGGGCCAAGCTCCACTGTATTGCTCCGGATAGATGGTATTTATGCTAGAGCCATATTCGACTCAGGGTCGCAGGTCTCTTTGTTGTACTGTTCGTTTTACAACCGGTATCTGACGCCTTGACTATTGATGCCACTCAGTGCACTGGAGATCTGGGGTCTTCATGCGGGGCGATTATCCGTACGATGCATTACTTTTCAGTGAAGCTGGAGTTTTCAGAGGCAGATGTGGAAGTGGCTGAAGTCCTTGATACATTAGTGCTGGTTTGTCCGGACCCCGTTGAGAAGGGTGGAGGTTACATTTTTGTGAGGACCAATACAGCTATTGTGAGGAGGCTTATGAGAGCCTGCAAGGACAGAGCTTTCTGAGAAGTTTGTCCGTTCACCCGGTCTTTCGAGCTGCTTTGAGGAAGTGCATGGCTGTCTTGGGCTGGATAATGAGTTTAGACGAGGGACTGTGTGGTTCACCCAGTCAAATCCCATCATGTTACGGCCCGGGAAAGTAGCGAGATTGATGGGAAATGCCAAATTCCTGTTCCCCTGCAGAGGTGGAAGATATTCGGCAGCATTTGTGTAAGCTGAAGGAAGCTGGGATCATCGGTGAGTCCAGAAGCCCCCATGTGTCCCCAGTAGTAGTGGCCAGGAAGAAGAATGGGAAGATATGGATGTGAAGGGCTTGGTGAAAGTGAGTCACCCCTTCTATCAGCTTCGGTATGGTTACCCTCCCCTGGGGAAGAAAGGGAGGAGAACAATAGGAGAGGAGGGTAAAGAGTATCTTAGCACTTTGGAGTGAGTTGAGATGCGAAATTTGAACAGGCCTTGCATTCTGAGACCTGCAAGGATCACTATTGCTCAGGCAACTGTGGGTCACAATTCCCTTCCTTCCTCCACCTCAAGAGCCTGCAACCTGTCGTGCTCTGATGAAGTCTCTTCTTCGTCTTGTGACATTTAATGACACGTGAACCAACATAAGGTGCATAACTGCCACCTAGTGAGTTGGAGTGTGGAGCAGAGACAGGAAGTTTACCCACTAAATCCCCCTCCGGAATAAATTTCAAACATCAACAAGTCTGATGCTTTTCAGAAAGTCAAAAACACACTTATATACATTACGATGGCAGTAATATCCGAACAAACTTTCCATGTTAAATTCTGTCAATCTCAATTTAGCAGTTAGATGTTTCCTTTGTATGAGTACACTCTGTACAGATGCCAGTATCATATTAATTCCAAACAAGGAATTATTCAGCCGAGTATATCATATACGTAAACATGTAATTATAACTTCTTCTCGCCTTTTATATACATTTACAGGTTGAGTTTCCACCATCTTCTGAAATTTATATAAATACCTTCCTTTCTTTGCCTTATCCCAACTTTGTTGTCACAGTCATTGAATGGACTTTTTAATTATGATTTTCATCTCCCCCTTATACAAAGGCACCACTATATTAATATCCTTAATTTTAAGTGATTGTCTGGCAAGAATATCTGCCAACTCTTTTCCTTCAACCACAATATGGGTGTATTGTTCTGGTGCAGTGTGTTAAAACTCTGACTAAACACCAAGTTAAACCGGAGCTAATGAAGACAGAGACGTAGTAAGGTTAACCATTTACTGTTCACTCTTCCACATTAACATCGTATGGTGAAAACTGTTGATACAAAATACAAACATATACAGCATCTGTTTCATTCCGGAGACCAGGAGTGCTCTCTTCTTTCAGCGAGAGTCTCCAGCTGCCCCGAGTAGCGGGTGAGGGGGTCCCGTCAAACTGCCGCCAGGCCCAAGCCCACCCCGCGCCTGAAATTGAAAAGCCGACACGCGCGCCGCTTCCTTAACAGAAACCGCGTTAATATTTTTACTTCAAATACATTCTTATGAACTTATGGCGTTGCTTCTATAATGTTTCTTTGTGGGTAGACACAGAGCTCTTCACGATCATGCAGCACGCATGGCACCCACCTTCACACCTTCCCGAACCGGAGGTGACGGCATCACATGCCGCGATATACCATAGACAATCAATTATCAACCTTTAACTTTAACTAGAAAATAGTTACTAACAAAGTCAAATAAATGCCTTAAGGGCAACACAATGGGCATGAAACATATGAAATGTAGACACAGGTCTAGACCCTGCAGCCACAACAGATTGACTTTATTTCTTACATTCTTCACATACATGAGGAGTAAGAATCTTTACATTATATCTCCATCTAAATGTGCAATCATAGTAATTTATAATAAATAGAACAGTCAGTGTAACATAGAATACAGTCAAATCAGCGTGATGTTATCCCATATCAAGAAGAATGTCTGGCCTCCAATTTGCAGTGTCTGTTTTAAAGGATGTCAAGACTGAGAATGAATCAGAGCACAGAAGTACATAATTAGGGTTGCTTGCCAAAACGGTTTCTCTCTCAGACCTCCTTTCTTTATTTAAATTGACTGAACTATGTACACTGACATATGTTTTTGCTAATAACTCTGCTTTTTCAGAGTAAGTAACTACAAACTTCTTCCCACCACAAAAAACTGGCATTGCATCAAGTCTTCTAACTCGCCTAAATTTTCTGTATCTTACCACAAATTTCCCCTACCTGGATCTCTTTTATAATGCTATTACAATACATTCTGCATTACATTTTTTTTGCCCTTCTCATTGCTTTTCTAACTGTAGTTTCTGCTATTTTATATTGTACGCAAGATGAATATGAATAACACTGCCTGAATATCCTCAAGGCATTTTTCCATTCCTTCCCAACTCTTTTGCATTCATCCATCCACCAGGGGACATCTCTCCTTTCATAATTTCCTAACAACCTGGGAATTGATTTCTTAGCTACTGAGTTGAGTACAGAGCACAAGGTATTATTACACAACTTGATATCCTCCAAAACCAAATGACCAGGAAATCTACTTTCACAGAAATCAAAGAATACATCCCAGTTTGCCTTTTTAAAACTGCACCTTGGGATATGAGATCCTTTCCTCTGATGCACATCTCTTCCCATTGTACAGATAATGGAGAAACGATCACTCTCCACGGTTGTATCAATGTATCAAGGAATTTCTATAAATGGGACTATTCATAAGATCTCCCTTTATGCGGATGATCTTTTGGTTTATATTTCGAATCCCGAAGAATCTATTCCTAGCTTATTGAAATTATTAATTGAATTTGGATTGTTTTCAAGATATAAATTAAACTTGCATAAAAGTGAATTATTTCCTTTAAATGACTCCGCTTCTATATATGATAACATTCCTCTAAAAGTTACAGATTCTTTTAAATATTTAGGTATTACCATTACTAAAAATTATGGAGACCTTTATAAAACTAATTTAGTTCCCTTAGTGGATTTTATGAAGCAATTTTTTTCTAGATGAAATCCACTTACACTTTCATTAGTAGGTTGAATTCATGCAGTTAAAATGATGATTTTACCAAAATTTTTATATTTCTTTCAAAACATTCCTATTTTTCTAACTAAGAAGATTTTTGATCAAGTTGACTCTATTATTTCATCTTTTGTTTGGAATAATAAAAGACCAAGAATTGGAAAATGTCATTTACAAAAATTAAAAAAGGATGGACGTCTTACTTTGCCTAATTTAAGAATCTATTATTGGGTGGTTAATATAAGTTATGCGTGTTCTTGGTTATATTGGATGGATAAAAAGGAACGACCATCTTGGGTTGATTTGGAATTGAAAACTGTGAAACAATTTCATTTAACTTCGTTATTAGGAGCTCCTTTACCTGTACAATTAGCCAAAATTTCTATTCTAAATATAAATCCTATGATTAATCAATCATTACGAATTTGGTATCAGTTTAGTAAGTTTTTTAATCTTAAAAAATTTAACCTTTTTAGTTTAATTTATTGAAACTATTTATTTAAAACTTCACTTAATGATCCTACCTTTTCTCTTTGGAGGACTAAAGGAATTTTTTCCTTTATGGACTTGTTTCAAGAAGGTCGATTGATGTCCTTTGAGAAATTAGTAACTACATACTCTCTCTCATATTCACATTTTTTGCAATATCTTCAGGTCAGACATTTTTTACAAGAATATTTAAGTAATTTTCCATATATACAAGATTCTGACCTGTTAGATATTATTTTAAAAATGAACCCTTTAGTAAAAGGTTTTATTGGGAAAATTTATAATTTACTATTAAAACAGGATAATTATCCTTTACTTAAAATTAAGCAAGATTGGGAAAGAGAGCTTAATATGACCTTGATAACAGAGGATTGGTTGCAAATTTTGAAGCTGGTTAACTCTTCTTTGATTTGTGCCAGTCATTCTCTAATTCAATTTAAAATTGTACATCGTTATTATTTGACGAAGGAAAGATTGTCTAAAATATTTCCTAATGTAAATAGTCAGTGTGATAGATGCAAAACTGGGATAGCTACATTGACTCATATGTTTTGTCGTGTTCTGTATTGAAACAATTTTAGAAATCTATTTTTTCTACAATCTCTAAAGCTTTGAGAATCAATTTACAACCTAATAAATTGACAGTTTTGTTTGGTATAATTCCTCAACATATTCACGGTATTTCTATATCTGACCAATATGTAATTGCAATTGTCACATTATTAGCTAGAAGGGCTATTTTATTAAAATGGAAAGATGCCTCTGCTCCCACTTTGATACAATGGTTCTCTCAGGTGATGTTATGTTTTAGTTTGGAAAAAATTAGAAGTCGAACTTTTGATCCTAAATTTGACTTCGAGAAAAGGTGGGGTTCTTTTGCCTGTTATTATCATTTGATTTGAGTTAATAAAGATGGTCCTTTTCTGATGCTTGGTTATCTGGATTTGGTTGATGGTTTGATGTCTTTTATTTATGGAAGCTTGTATGGCGCATAGCTCTGGGTTCGTGCTCCAAATGGGTTTTTTTCCCTTTTTTTTTAGTTATCAGGGGTTTTCTCTGTTTTTGTTAGTAGGAGTTCTTTTTTTTTCTTTCTTTCCCTTTTTCCATAAAAAAACTTTAATACTTTGTTTTTTGATTATTATTGGTATACTGTTCAGCCTGGTTGATAGTTTAACTTTTACTCTACATATGGAGATGTTATCTTGATTATTTTGATGTATTTTTCTCTGCTGTTGATCTTCAATAATAATTAATAAAAAGATTTAAAATGGAAATGGTATCATTGTGTTGTAATGAACAGCAACCGGAAGTGGACCCAAGTGCAGGACACAGACACGGAGGTAGCATTAGCGGAAGTGTGTTTTTATTAATAGTTGCCGGGAAAGCCAGAGAGCGAGGATTAGATGCTTACATGGACGTGAACGTTGGACAACAACCAGGAGGAGCCCGGACACAGAATTTGGATGCAGAGCCTGGACTTGGACTTGACTTGGACACAGAGCCCGGACTTGGACTCGGACACGGCACCTGGACTAGGACTTAGACTCGGACATGGAGCCGGGACTCGGGCTTGGACTTGGACACAGAGTCGGGGCTTGGACTCAGACTTGGAGTCAGACAAGGGGCTTGGACTTGGACTCGGACTTGGACATGGAACTTGGACTTGGACTCAGACACCGAGTCGGAACTCAGACTTAGATCCGGACATGAAGCCAGGACTCGGACTTGGATTCGGAGACGGGACTCGAACTTGGACATTAGACGACAATACCAAACAAAGACAGACAATTCGTATCTTGGCTCAGAGTAGCGGCAAATGGCCTGCAAAACTCAGCTGGACACAAGACGGTAAAACTAAACGACAGACAATTCGTATCTTGACTCGGAGTAGCGGCAAATGGCCTGCAAAACCAGCTGGACACGAGACGATAAAACCAAATGTAGCTCCCTGGTAAGTCTCAGGCTCACTCAGCTCACTTTCGTCTAGGGGGAGCAGCCTTTGGCCCCGCCAAACTGGGTAATCAAGTTTGTGTGGATGCTGTGTGAAGTACCCCACCACACCAAATAACAGAGAGTACACCATATGCTATTAAACATTTACATTTTACAAGTATTTCTTGGTGATGGGTTAGGAGAAACAAATACAATAAAGGCACCAAGTCAGTAACTCTATCAGTTCTGTGCACAAATAATGCATTGGAGCTCTTACAGTACCGGGTCTCCCTTTCCTCCAGTTGATGTCCTCCGACCCTCCAATGGGGCCACCCTCGGTAGCCAACCAAACACTCCACACGAGTCTGTCCTCATCTCCTTTCCTCGCCGAAGACCCTGGGCCTCAGGCTCCTGCTCGGGGTCCGTTCCGTCGCCCAGCTTACCGCATCTCTCTCATCACGTCTCCTCTCTCTGTCCCCATCGCGCCTTCTGCCCAAAGCCCACAAAAAACAATAGCTTACAGACAAACAAGAAAGAATAACATCTACCCCAATTGCTTAGCAAATGAATACAATTCTTGTTATCAGTAATTATAACCCGAACAAACTGTTACCGTTAACTCAGCAGTTATCATTAATTACAGAGAAGCCATTTTATTGTAACACAATAAAGAAGCCATTTTATTAGCCTTAGCAAATAACATGAAAGAAGAAACCCCTTACACTCTCCCCCCACCAAATTTAGTCATGTCCTCATGACTTCCAAATAACTCGCCAACTCTTCCTGCAGACACAAAAACCCAATCCAGGTGCAAACAGTGACATTTCTCCCCAAACAGTCAACCTTTCACCTTGTTCCTCAGGCGCTACATAGCCCAACATATCTGGGAGTTTCCGAATCCTCCGAGACCTCCGTACCCCCTCACCTAAACCCTTCAGGCTCGGACACTACTGGGGATTCCTCGGGCCTGCTTGCCAACTCCTCTCTCAATCTCTCACTCATGCCCCCACTGCAACTTGGAGTCCCCTGTCCCTTGTCCAGGGCCCCGCTTCTTTTCCCTCAGGGTCCTGCTGTAACCCAGGCTGCCCACAGATAACCCTCCTCACTACCCCTGACTCAGTGGGAGAAGGGCGAAAAGACTCTTCCTCAATCAAGGGGAAGTTAGCGAAAGGCAGCATGTCCCACACATCCAGCACATCATCCTTCCAATCTGTATTCTTCCCGTTTCCTCGATCGGTAGCTGCTGTTTGATTTTCTCCAAACTGAAGCACTGAGCCCAGGCTGCCTCTGCAGCCTCTTCAGCCTCCTGCTTAACCAGACGTCAGCTTTTTCCTGGACTCCTCCAACTCTCGCCACAGTCTCGGCAGTTCTGACTCACGCTTCGTGTGCAGCCCCATCTGGGACACAATTACACCACCAGCTTCTTCCAATCTGTTCTGGATCGATTTGTTGAGTTTCTGCTGATCCTTTCGAAAGTTGGTCATTGTTTCGTCTCTCTGGATTAATTCACCAGTAAATGACCGCAGTTTCGGCTCGGAATTCCGTTTTCCCCGTCTCCACTTTGATGAGCGTGGATTCCAATTCTTCAATGGTTGTCCCAAAATTGCAACACTCAGTCTCCAGCCTGCATTTCTGAGCGTTCAGTTCAGCCCTGCAAATCTCCTCACTCAGGAGCTGTGTCCTTCTCCAGACCTGGCACTCATCCAAAGAAAGTTTTACTTCGTTAATCCCTAGTCGCTCATTCTCCTCGCTTCATAGTCTTCCAAGGTGAATCCCAATGCTAAGAGATCATCCAAATACACCAAAACTCCAAACAAGTCCACATCCCCCATGGTCTTCCCAATGCCCCGCGGGAAGTTTGCAAGGGCTCCGGATATGCCATGTGGCATCTTTTCGGATCGGCTGTCTTCTCCTTGTCGGCCTCACTCATCGGGATCTGGCAACATCCAGTCCTCAGATCCAGCACATTAAACCACGTCACAACACTCAGACAGGCCATCGTGTCTTCAGCCCTCAGGACCGTATTCTGGCCTGTTCAGAGTCCTATCATCCACACACCCACGCCGCCTGAGTCTTTCACAGCTGCAGGGGCCAGTCGCCGCGACCTCTCTCTCACCGAGGTGTCTTCAGCGGTCAACTTCTCTCTCTCGTGGTATTTCGGAGTGTCTACTGAGAGGGTCTCACCCTCAGGTACTTTCCCCAGGCCGTTCCACCATCGGCTGTCATTTAAATTCGGTACCGGCCCCATGCTGCTACACATGTCCTCACAAGCAGCTCGAAACACTGGGTGCACAGACAATGCCCCCGAATAGCTCTCACCCGCCTCCTCCTGGCAGGCCCCATACACCTCCTCACCAGCGGGGTGTTGGTCCCCTCCAGAATCGAAACGCTGCCCATCGCACTAGAGTCCGGACACATCAGCATTAACGATTCACGACCCTCTGAGACCCACACTTTGGTCTCCAAGAACTCCGGTTTCACTGACCAATAACCGTCGTCTGGATAATCACCAGCACTGGTACCCCAAATCTCCAGTGCCTTTAATGTTGTCAAGGGTAAATGCTTCAGAAACTGGTTGTAAAACAAACTGTGCTACAACTTGACCTGCGCCCCGGTGTCGAGGATGGCTTTAGCATGGCTTCCCTCCATCCGTAATGACACCCGAGGGAGTGGTCCTTCTAAGCCTTCAGGAATAGGGTCTTTTCCTTTCAGAAGTTCATTGGTACATTGCTGGGTATGTGCTCCCCCAAAGACCCCAAGACCCAGGGTAATTGAGCCTGACAGTTCTGACAAGGTCAACTGCCCGCCTATCCAAACTTTCAACCAATCCCTGTCGTTTTCCCTCAGCCGAGCACTGCGACTCGTCCTTTCCACCCACGCCTCCGCCCCTTTAGGGGTGGACGTTATCCCTAAAACTGGACAGAGCCTGCCATAGCTGGAACATTTATTCGTAGACATTACCCCCAAATCAGACCACTCTTTCCTCTCTCTCCTAACAGTATGGACAGCCCATGGCCCCGCCTCACCTGGGGCACCAATAAACACTGGCAGTCCCACCACCATCTCGGCAGCGCTAGTCTGAACTCGAACAAAGACCTCTGGGGTACCATCAGCCCCCCTTCCCACCCCACCCAACACGCATGCAGTAATAACCAGCAATCCCACAGAGGTACACCAGCTTTCTGCCCCTGAAGCATGCATAATTTAAACAGGGCGATCACACAGCTTCCACAGAATCCAGTCCAGGACGGTGGCCCCACAGTGTAGACCCCTGGTAAGCCTCAGGCTCGCTCAGCTCGCTTTCGTCTAGTGGGAGCAGCCTTCAGCCCCGCCAAACTGGGTAATCAAGTTTGTGTAGATGGCCTGTAATGTACCTCACACCGTGAATTAACAGACAATGCACCGTATGCGATTAAACGATTACACTTTATAAGTATTTCTTGGTGATGGGTTAGTAGGAGCAAATATAATAAAGGCACCACGTCAGTAACTCTATCAGTTCTGTGCACAAATAATTTGCTGGAGCTCTTACAGAACCGGGTCCCCCTTCCTCCAGTCGATGTCCTCTGAACTCTGCCGACCCTCGAATGGGACCACCCTTGGTGATCGACCAAACACTCCACATGGGTCTGTCCTCGTCTCCTCTCCTCGCCGAAGACCCTGGGCCTTGGACTCCCGCTCGGGGTCTGTTCAGTTGCCCAGCTTACAGCATCGCATCTCCTCTCTCCATTCCCATCGCGCCTTCTCCCCAAAGCCTACGAAAAAAATAGCTTATAGACACACAAGAAAGAATAACATCTATCCCAATTGGTTAGCAAATTAATACAATTCCCGTTATCAGTAATTATAACCCAAACAAGCTGCTACTGTTAACTCAGCAGTTAACATTACAGAGAAACCATTTTATTATAATGTAACAAAGAAGCCATTTTATTAGCCTTAGCAATAACATGAAAGAAGAAACCCTTATACAAACAACAACAGACAATTCGTATCTTGGTTCAGAACAGCAGCAAACGGCCTGCAAAACTCAGCTGGACATGAGACGACAAAACCCAACAAAGACAGACGATTCATATCCTGGCTCGGAGCAGTGGCAAACGGCCTGCAAAACTCTGCTGCCCACAAAAATCACAGAATTCGTATCTTTAAGTCAAGTCAAGTCAAGTCAGTTTTTATTGTAATTTTGACCATAACTGCTGGTACAGTACACAGTAAAAACAAGACAATGTTTTTCAGGACCATGGTGCTACATGAACAATACAAAAACTACACTGAACTACGTAAAACAACACAAAACTACACGAGACTACAGACCTACCCAGGACTGCATAAAGTGCACAAAACAGTGCAGGCATTACAATAAATAATAAACAAGACAATAGGCACAGTAGAGGGCAGTAGGTTGGTGTCAGTCCAGGCTCTGGTTATTGAAGATTCTGATGGCTTGGGGGAAGAAACCGTTGCGTATACATTTACTCGGAGCAGCGGCAAACGGTCGGCTAAACTCAGCTGGACATGAAAACGACAGAATTCACAAAGCAACCCCGGGCACCGAAGCAACTTAAAGTCCACTATTCTCGGCGTCCCGGAACGTGCATTGCCGCACTGCACAGGAGAGAGTCCACTATTCTCGGCAGTCCGGAACGTGCATTGCCGCACTGCACAGGAGGGAGTACACTAATCTCGGCGTCCTGGAACGTGCATTGCCGCACTGCACAGGAGAGAGTCCACTATTCTCGGCGTCCCGGAACGTGCATTGCCGCACTGCACAGGAGAGAGTCCACTATTCTCGCCGTCCCGGAACGTGCATTGCCGCACTGTACAGGAGAGAGTCCACTATTCTCGGCGTCCCGGAACGTGCATTGCCGCACTGCACAGGAGAGAGTCCACTAATCTCGGCGTCCCGGAACGTGCATTGCCGCACTGCACAGGAGAGAGTCCACTATTCTCGGCGTCCCGGAACGTGCATTGCCGCACTGCACAGGAGAGAGTCCACTATTCTCGGCGTCCCCGAACGTGCATTGCCGCACTGTACAGGAGAGAGTACACTAATCTCGGCGTCCCGGAACGTGCATTGCCGCACTGCACAGGAGGGAGTACACTAATCTCGGCGGCCCGGAACGTGCATTGCCGCACTGCACAGGAGAGAGTACACTAATCTCGGCGTCCCGGAACGTGCATTGCCGCACTGCACAGGAGAGAGTACACTATTCTCGGCGTCCCGGAACGTGCATTGCCGCACTGCACAGGAGAGAGTACACTATTCTCGGCGTCCCGGAACGTGCATTGCCGCACTGCACAGGAGAGAGTACACTATTCTCGGCGTCCCGGAACGTGCATTGCCGCACTGCACAGGAGAGAGTACACTATTCTCGGCGTCCCGGAACGTGCATTGCCGGACTGCACAGGAGAGAGTACACTATTCTCGGCGTCCCGGAACGTGCATTGCCGCACTGCACAGGAGAGAGTACACTATTCTCGGTGTCCCAAAATGTGCATTGCCGCACTGCAAAGGAGAGAGTACACTAATCTCGGCAGTCCGGAACGTGCATTGCCGCACTGCACAGGAGAGAGTCCACTATTCTCAGTGTCCCAAAATGTGCATTGCCGCACTGCAAAGGAGAGAGTCCACTATTCTCGGCAGCCCGGAACGTGCATTGCCGCACTGCACAGGAGAGAGTACACTAATCTCGGCGTCCCGGAACGTGCATTGCCGCACTGCAAAGGAGAGAGTACACTAATCTCGGCTTCCCGGAACGTGCATTGCCGCACTGCACAGGAGAGAGTCCACTATTCTCGGCGTCCCGGAACGTGCATTGCCGCACTGCACAGGAGAGAGTCCACTATTCTCGGCGTCCCGGAACGTGCATTGCCGCACTGCACAGGAGAGAGTACACTATTCTCGGCGTCCCGGAACGTGCATTGCCGCACTGCACAGGAGAGAGTACACTATTCTCGGCGTCCCGGAACGTGCATTGCCGCACTGCACAGGAGAGAGTACACTATTCTCGGCGTCCCGGAACGTGCATTGCCGCACTGCACAAGAGAGAGTACACTATTCTCGGCGTCCCGGAACGTGCATTGCCGCACTGCACAGGAGAGAGTCCACTATTCTCGGTGTCCCAAAATGTGCATTGCCGCACTGCAAAGGAGAGAGTCCACTAATCTCGGCGTCCCGGAATGTGCATTGCCGCACTGCACAGGAGAGAGTCCACTATTCTCGGCGTCCCGGAACGTGCATTACCGCACTGCACAGGAGAGAGTCCACTATTCTCAGTGTCCCAAAATGTGCATTGCCGCACTGCAAAGGAGAGAGTACACTAATCTCGGCAGCCCGGAACGTGCATTGCCGGACTGCACAGGAGAGAGTCCACTATTCTCGGTGTCCCAAAATGTGCATTGCCGCACTGCAAAGGAGAGAGTACACTAATCTCGGCAGTCCGGAACGTGCATTGCCGCACTGCACAGGAGAGAGTCCACTATTCTCAGTGTCCCAAAATGTGCATTGCCGCACTGCAAAGGAGAGAGTCCACTATTCTCGGCAGCCCGGAACGTGCATTGCCGCACTGCACAGGAGAGAGTACACTAATCTCGGCGTCCCGGAACGTGCATTGCCGCACTGCAAAGGAGAGAGTACACTATTCTCGGCGTCCCGGAACGTGCATTGCCGCACTGCACAGGAGAGAGTACACTATTCTCGGCGTCCCGGAACGTGCATTGCCGCACTGCACAGGAGAGAGTACACTATTCTCGGCGTCCCGGAACGTGCATTGCCGCACTGCACAAGAGAGAGTACACTATTCTCGGCGTCCCGGAACGTGCATTGCCGCACTGCACAGGAGAGAGTCCACTATTCTCGGTGTCCCAAAATGTGCATTGCCGCACTGCAAAGGAGAGAGTCCACTAATCTCGGCGTCCCGGAATGTGCATTGCCGCACTGCACAGGAGAGAGTCCA
Organism: Mobula birostris; assembly: GCF_030028105.1. Taxonomy (NCBI): domain Eukaryota; kingdom Metazoa; phylum Chordata; class Chondrichthyes; order Myliobatiformes; family Myliobatidae; genus Mobula; species Mobula birostris. Next base: position 356,110 of record NW_027274040.1, on the reverse strand, counting down.
CTATTCTCGGCGTCCCGGAACGTGCATTACCGCACTGCACAGGAGAGAGTCCACTATTCTCAGTGTCCCAAAATGTGCATTGCCGCACTGCAAAGGAGAGAGTACACTAATCTCGGCAGCCCGGAACGTGCATTGCCGCACTGCACAGGAGGGAGTACACTAATCTCGGCGTCCCGGAACGTGCATTGCCGCACTGCACAGGAGAGAGTACACTAATCTCGGCGTCCCGGAACGTGCATTGCCGCACTGCACAGGAGGGAGTACACTATTCTCGGCGTCCCGGAACGTGCATTGCCGCACTGCACAGGAGAGAGTACACTAATCTCGGCGTCCCGGAACGTGCATTGCCGCACTGCACAGGAGAGAGTACACTATTCTCGGCGTCCCGGAACGTGCATTGCCGCACTGCACAGGAGGGAGTCCACTAATCTCGGCGTCCCGGAACGTGCATTGCCGCACTGCACAGGAGGGAGTCCACTAATCTCGGCGTCCCGGAACGTGCATTGCCGCACTGCACAGGAGAGAGTCCACTAATCTCGGCGTCCCGGAACGTGCATTGCCGCACTGCACAGGAGAGAGTCCACTATTCTCGGCGTCCCGGAACGTGCATTGCCGCACTGCACAGGAGAGAGTCCACTATTCTCGGCGTCCCGGAACGTGCATTGCCGCACTGCACAGGAGAGAGTCCACTATTCTCGGCGTCCCGGAACGTGCATTGCCGCACTGCAAAGGAGAGAGTCCACTATTCTCGGCGTCCCGGAACGTGCATTGCCGCACTGCACAGGAGAGAGTCCACTATTCTCGGCGTCCCGGAACGTGCATTGCCGCACTGCACAGGAGAGAGTCCACTATTCTCGGCGTCCCGGAACGTGCATTGCCGCACTGCACAGGAGAGAGTCCACTATTCTCGGCGTCCCGGAACGTGCATTGCCGCACTGCACAGGAGAGAGTCCACTATTCTCGGCGTCCCGGAACGTGCATTGCCGCACTGCACAGGAGAGAGTCCACTATTCTCGGCGTCCCGGAACGTGCATTGCCGCACTGCACAGGAGAGAGTCCACTATTCTCGGCGTCCCGGAACGTGAATTGCCGCACTGCACAGGAGAGAGTCCACTATTCTCGGCGTCCCGGAACGTGCATTGCCGCACTGCACAGGAGAGAGTCCACTATTCTCAGTGTCCCAAAATGTGCATTGCCGCACTGCACAGGAGAGAGTCCACTATTCTCGGTGTCCCAAAATGTGCATTGCCGCACTGCAAAGGAGAGAGTACACTGATCTCGGCAGTCCGGAACGTGCATTGCCGCACTGCACAGGAGAGAGTCCACTATTCTCAGTGTCCCAAAATGTGCATTGCCGCACTGCACAGGAGAGAGTCCACTAATCTCGGCAGCCCGGAACGTGCATTGCCGCACTGCACAGGAGAGAGTACACTAATCTCGGCGTCCCGGTACGTGCATTGCCGCACTGCACAGGAGAGAGTACACTAATCTCGGCGTCCCGGAACGTGCATTGCCGCACTGCACAGGAGAGAGTCCACTATTCTCGGCGTCCCGGAACGTGCATTGCCGCACTGCACAGGAGAGAGTCCAGTATTCTCAGTGTCCCAAAATGTGCATTGCCGCACTGCAAAGGAGAGAGTCCACTAATCTCGGCGTCCCGGAACGTGCATTGCCGCACTGCACAGGAGAGAGTCCACTATTCTCGGTGTCCCAAAATGTGCATTGCCGCACTGCAAAGGAGAGAGTACACTAATCTCGGCAGTCCGGAACGTGCATTGCCGCACTGCACAGGAGAGAGTCCACTATTCTCAGTGTCCCAAAATGTGCATTGCCGCACTGCAAAGGAGAGAGTCCACTAATCTCGGCATCCTGGAACGTGCATTGCCGCACTGCACAGGAGAGAGTCCACTATTCTCGGCGTCCCGGAACGTGCATTGCCGCACTGCACAGGAGAGAGTCCATTATTCTCGGCGTCCCGGAACGTGCATTACCGCACTGCACAGGAGAGAGTCCACTATTCTCAGTGTCCCAAAATGTGCATTGCCGCACTGCAAAGGAGAGAGTACACTAATCTCGGCAGCCCGGAACGTGCATTGCCGCACTGCAAAGGATTGGAATGTGCATTGCCGCACTGCACAGGAGAGAGTCCACTAATCTCGGCGGCCCGGAACGTGCATTGCCGCACTGCACAGGAGAGAGTACACTAATCTCGGCGTCCCGGAACGTGCATTGCCGCACTGCACAGGAGAGAGTCCACTATTCTCGGCGTCCCGTAACGTGCATTGCCGCACTGCACAGGAGGGAGTACACTAATCTCGGCGTCCCGGAATGTGCATTGCCGCACTGCACAGGAGGGAGTACACTAATCTCGGCGGCCCGGAACGTGCATTGCCGCACTGCACAGGAGAGAGTCCACTATTCTCGGCGTCCCGGAACGTGCATTGCCGCACTGCAAAGGAGAGAGTCCACTATTCTCGGCGTCCCGGAACGTGCATTGCCGCACTGCAGAGGAGAGAGTCCACTATTCTCGGCGTCCCGGAACGTGCATTGCCGCACTGCACAGGAGAGAGTCCACTATTCTCGGCGTCCCGGAAAGTGCATTGCCGCACTGCACAGGAGAGAGTCCACTATTCTCGGCGTCCCGGAACGTGCATTGCCGCACTGCACAGGAGAGAGTCCACTATGCTCGGCGTCCCGGAACGTGAATTGCCGCACTGCACAGGAGAGAGTCCACTATTCTCGGCGTCCCGGAACGTGCATTGCCGCACTGCACAGGAGAGAGTCCACTATTCTCAGTGTCCCAAAATGTGCATTGCCGCACTGCAAAGGAGAGAGTCCACTATTCTCGGCAGCCTGGAATGTGCATTGCCGCACTGCACAGGAGAGAGTCCACTATTCTCGGCGTCCCGGAACGTGCATTGCCGCACTGCACAGGAGAGAGTCCACTATTCTCGGCGTCCCGGAACGTGCATTACCGCACTGCACAGGAGAGAGTCCACTATTCTCAGTGTCCCAAAATGTGCATTGCCGCACTGCAAAGGAGAGAGTACACTAATCTCGGCAGCCCGGAACGTGCATTGCCGCACTGCACAGGAGAGAGTACACTAATCTCGGCGTCCCGGAACGTGCATTGCCGCACTGCACAGGAGGGAGTACACTAATCTCGGCGGCCCGGAACGTGCATTGCCGCACTGCACAGGAGAGAGTACTCTAATCTCGGCGTCCCGGAACGTGCATTGCCGCACTGCACAGGAGAGAGTCCACTATTCTCGGCGTCCCGTAACGTGCATTGCCGCACTGCACAGGAGGGAGTACACTAATCTCGGCGTCCCGGAACGTGCATTGCCGCACTGCACAGGAGGGAGTACACTAATCTCGGCGGCCCGGAACGTGCATTGCCGCACTGCACAGGAGAGAGTCCACTATTCTCGGCGTCCCGGAACGTGCATTGCCGCACTGCAAAGGAGAGAGTCCACTATTCTCGGCGTCCCGGAACGTGCATTGCCGCACTGCACAGGAGAGAGTCCACTATTCTCGGCGTCCCGGAACGTGCATTGCCGCACTGCACAGGAGAGAGTCCACTATTCTCGGCGTCCCGGAACGTGCATTGCCGCACTGCACAGGAGAGAGACCACTATTCTCGGCGTCCCGGAACGTGCATTGCCGCACTGCACAGGAGAGAGTCCACTATTCTCGGCGTCCCGGAACGTGCATTGCCGCACTGCACAGGAGAGAGTCCACTATTCTCAGTGTCCCAAAATGTGCATTGCCGCACTGCAAAGGAGAGAGTACACTAATCTCGGCAGTCCGGAACGTGCATTGCCGCACTGCACAGGAGAGAGTACACTAATCTCGGCGTCCCGGAACGTGCATTGCCGCACTGCACAGGAGGGAGTACACTAATCTCGGCGGCCCGGAACGTGCATTGCCGCACTGCACAGGAGAGAGTACTCTAATCTCGGCGTCCCGGAACGTGCATTGCCGCACTGCACAGGAGAGAGTCCACTATTCTCGGCGTCCCGTAACGTGCATTGCCGCACTGCACAGGAGGGAGTACACTAATCTCGGCGTCCCAGAACGTGCATTGCCGCACTGCACAGGAGGGAGTACACTAATCTCGGCGGCCCGGAACGTGCATTGCCGCACTGCACAGGAGAGAGTCCACTATTCTCGGCGTCCCGGAACGTGCATTGCCGCACTGCAAAGGAGAGAGTCCACTATTCTCGGCGTCCCGGAACGTGAATTGCCGCACTGCACAGGAGAGAGTCCACTATTCTCGGCGTCCCGGAACGTGCATTGCCGCACTGCACAGGAGAGAGTCCACTATTCTCGGCGTCCCGGAACGTGCATTGCCGCACTGCACAGGAGAGAGACCACTATTCTCGGCGTCCCGGAACGTGCATTGCCGCACTGCACAGGAGAGAGTCCACTATTCTCGGCGTCCCGGAACGTGCATTGCCGCACTGCACAGGAGAGAGTCCACTATTCTCAGTGTCCCAAAATGTGCATTGCCGCACTGCAAAGGAGAGAGTACACTAATCTCGGCAGTCCGGAATGTGCATTGCCGCACTGCACATGAGAGAGTCCACTATTCTCAGTGTCCCAAAATGTGCATTGCCGCACTGCAAAGGAGAGAGTCCACTATTCTCGGCAGCCCGGAATGTGCATTGCCGCACTGCATAGGAGAGAGTCCACTATTCTCAGTGTCCCAAAATGTGCATTGCCGCACTGCAAAGGAGAAAGTCCACTATTCTCGGCAGCCCGGAATGTGCATTGCCGCACTGCACAGGAGAGAGTCCACTATTCTCGGCATCCCGGAACGTGCATTGCCGCACTGCACAGGAGAGAGTCCACTATTCTCAGTGTCCCAAAATGTGCATTGCCGCACTGCAAAGGAGAGAGTCCACTATTCTCGGCGTCCCGGAACGTGCATTGCCGCACTGCACAGGAGGGAGTACACTAATCTCGGCGGCTCGGAACGTGCATTGCCGCACTGCACAGGAGAGAGTCCACTATTCTCGGCTTCCCGGAACGTGCATTACCGCACTGCACAGGAGAGAGTCCACTATTCTCGGCGTCCCAGAACGTACATTGCCCCTCTGCACAGGAGAGAGTCCACTATTCTCAGTGTCCCAAAATGTGCATTGCCGCACTGCAAAGGAGAGAGTACACTAATCTCGGCAGCCCGGAACGTGCATTGCCGCACTGCAAAGGATTGGAATGTGCAGTGCCGCACTGCACAGGAGGAAGTACACTAATCTCGGCGTCCCGGAACGTGCATTGCCGCACTGCACAGGAGAGAGTCCACTAATCTCGGCGTCCCGGAACGTGCATTGCCGCACTGCACAGGAGAGAGTCCACTATTCTCAGTGTCCCAAAATGTGCATTGCCGCACTGCAAAGGAGAGAGTCCACTATTCTCGGCGTCCCGGAACGTGCATTGCCGCACTGCACAGGAGGGAGTACACTAATCTCGGCGGCCCGGAACGTGCATTGCCGCACTGCACAGGAGAGAGTACACTAATCTCGGCGTCCCGGAACGTGCATTGCCGCACTGCACAGGAGAGAGTACACTATTCTCGGCGTCCCGGAACGTGCATTGCCGCACTGCACAGGAGAGAGTCCACTATTCTCGGCGTCCCGGAACGTGCATTGCCGCACTGCACAGGAGAGAGTCCACTATTCTCGGCGTCCCGGAACGTGCATTGCCGCACTGCACAGGAGAGAGTCCACTATTCTCGGCGTCCCGGAACGTGCATTGCCGCACTGCACAGGAGAGAGTCCACTATTCTCGGCGTCCCGGAACGTGCATTGCCGCACTGCAAAGGAGAGAGTCCACTATTCTCGGCGTCCCGGAACGTGCATTGCCGCACTGCACAGGAGAGAGTCCACTATTCTCGGCGTCCCGGAACGTGCATTGCCGCACTGCACAGGAGAGAGTCCACTATTCTCGGCGTCCCGGAACGTGCATTGCCGCACTGCACAGGAGAGAGTCCACCATTCTCGGCGTCCCGGAACGTGAATTGCCGCACTGCACAGGAGAGAGTCCACTATTCTCGGCGTCCCGGAACGTGCATTGCCGCACTGCACAGGAGAGAGTCCACTATTCTCAGTGTCCCAAAATGTGCATTGCCGCACTGCACAGGAGAGAGTCCACTATTCTCGGTGTCCCAAAATGTGCATTGCCGCACTGCAAAGGAGAGAGTACACTAATCTCGGCAGTCCGGAACGTGCATTGCCGCACTGCAAAGGAGAGAGTCCACTATTCTCGGCGTCCCGGAACGTGCATTGCCGCACTGCACAGGAGAGAGTCCACTATTCTCGGCGTCCCGGAACGTGCATTGCCGCACTGCACAGGAGAGAGTCCACTATTCTCAGTGTCCCAAAATGTGCATTGCCGCACTGCAAAGGAGAGAGTCCACTATTCTCGGCAGCCCGGAATGCGCATTGCCGCACTGCACAGGAGAGAGTCCACTATTCTCGGCGTCCCGGAACGTGCATTGCCGCACTGCACAGGAGAGAGTCCACTATTCTCGGCGTCCCGGAACGTGCATTACCGCACTGCACAGGAGAGAGTCCACTATTCTCAGTGTCCCAAAATGTGCATTGCCGCACTGCAAAGGAGAGAGTACACTAATCTCGGCAGCCCGGAACGTGCATTGCCGCACTGCAAAGGATTGGAATGTGCATTGCCGCACTGCACAGGAGAGAGTCCACTATTCTCGGCGTCCCGGAACGTGCATTGCCGCACTGCACAGGAGGGAGTACACTAATCTCGGCGGCCCGGAACGTGCATTGCCGCACTGCACAGGAGAGAGTACACTAATCTCGGCGTCCCGGAACGTGCATTGCCGCACTGCACAGGAGAGAGTCCACTATTCTCGGCGTCCCGTAACGTGCATTGCCGCACTGCACAGGAGGGAGTACACTAATCTCGGCGGCCCAGAACGTGCATTGCCGCACTGCACAGGAGAGAGTCCAGTATTCTCGGCGTCCCGGAACGTGCATTGCCGCACTGCAAAGGAGAGAGTCCACTATTCTCGGCGTCCCGGAACGTGCATTGCCGCACTGCAGAGGAGAGAGTCCACTATTCTCGGCGTCCCGGAACGTGCATTGCCGCACTGCACAGGAGAGAGTCCACTATTCTCGGCGTCCCGGAACGTGCATTGCCGCACTGCACAGGAGAGAGTCCACTATTCTCGGCGTCCCGGAACGTGCATTGCCGCACTGCACAGGAGAGAGTCCACTATGCTCGGCGTCCCGGAACGTGCATTGCCGCACTGCACAGGAGAGAGTCCACTATTCTCAGTGTCCCAAAATGTGCATTGCCGCACTGCACAGGAGAGAGTCCACTATTCTCGGTGTCCCAAAATGTGCATTGCCGCACTGCAAAGGAGAGAGTACACTAATCTCGGCAGTCCGGAACGTGCATTGCCGCACTGCACAGGAGAGAGTCCACTATTCTCAGTGTCCCAAAATGTGCATTGCCGCACTGCAAAGGAGAGAGTCCACTATTCTCGGCAGCCCGGAACGTGCATTGCCGCACTGCAAAGGAGAGAGTCCACTATTCTCGGCAGCCCGGAATGTGCATTGCCGCACTGCACAGGAGAGAGTCCACTATTCTCGGCGTCCCGGAACGTGCATTGCCGCACTGCACAGGAGAGAGTCCACTATTCTCGGCGTCCCGGAACGTGCATTACCGCACTGCACAGGAGAGAGTCCACTATTCTCAGTGTCCCAAAATGTGCATTGCCGCACTGCAAAGGAGAGAGTACACTATTCTCGGCAGTCCGGAACGTGCATTGCCGCACTGCAAAGGATTGGAATGTGCATTGCCGCACTGCACAGGAGAGAGTCCACTATTCTCGGCGTCCCGGAACGTGCATTGCCGCACTGCACAGGAGGGAGTACACTAATCTCGGCGGCCCGGAACGTGCATTGCCGCGCTGCACAGGAGAGAGTACACTAATCTCGGCGTCCCGGAACGTGCATTGCCGCACTGCACAGGAGAGAGTCCACTATTCTCGGCGTCCCGTAACGTGCATTGCCGCACTGCACAGGAGGGAGTACACTAATCTCGGCGTCCCGGAACGTGCATTGCCGCACTGCACAGGAGGGAGTACACTAATCTCGGCGGCCCGGAACGTGCATTGCCGCACTGCACAGGAGAGAGTCCACTATTCTCGGCGTCCCGGAACGTGCATTGCCGCACTGCAAAGGAGAGAGTCCACTATTCTCGGCGTCCCGGAACGTGCATTGCCGCACTGCAGAGGAGAGAGTCCACTATTCTCGGCGTCCCGGAACGTGCATTGCCGCACTGCACAGGAGAGAGTCCACTATTCTCGGCGTCCCGGAACGTGCATTGCCGCACTGCACAGGAGAGAGACCACTATTCTCGGCGTCCCGGAACGTGCATTGCCGCACTGCACAGGAGAGAGTCCACTATTCTCGGCGTCCCGGAACGTGCATTGCCGCACTGCACAGGAGAGAGTCCACTATTCTCAGTGTCCCAAAATGTGCATTGCCGCACTGCAAAGGAGAGAGTACACTAATCTCGGCAGTCCGGAACGTGCATTGCCGCACTGCACAGGAGAGAGTCCACTATTCTCAGTGTCCCAAAATGTGCATTGCCGCACTGCAAAGGAGAGAGTCCACTATTCTCGGCAGCCCGGAATGTGCATTGCCGCACTGCATAGGAGAGAGTCCACTATTCTCAGTGTCCCAAAATGTGCATTCCCGCACTGCAAAGGAGAAAGTCCACTATTCTCGGCAGCCCGGAATGTGCATTGCCGCACTGCACAGGAGAGAGTCCACTATTCTCGGCGTCCCGGAACGTGCATTGCCGCACTGCACAGGAGAGAGTCCACTATTCTCAGTGTCCCAAAATGTGCATTGCCGCACTGCAAAGGAGAGAGTCCACTATTCTCGGCGTCCCGGAACGTGCATTGCCGCACTGCACAGGAGGGAGTACACTAATCTCGGCAGCCCGGAACGTGCATTGCCGCACTGCAAAGGATTGGAATGTGCAGTGCCGCACTGCACAGGAGGAAGTACACTAATCTCGGCGTCCCGGAACGCGCATTGCCGCACTGCACAGGAGAGAGTACACTAATCTCGGCGTCCCGGAACGTGCATTGCCGCACTGCACAGGAAGGAGTCCACTAATCTCGGCGTCCCGGAACGTGCATTGCCGCACTGCACAGGAGAGAGTCCACTATTCTCAGTGTCCCAAAATGTGCATTGCCGCACTGCAAAGGAGAGAGTCCACTATTCTCGGCGTCCCGGAACGTGCATTGCCGCACTGCACAGGAGGGAGTACACTAATCTCGGCGGCCCGGAACGTGCATTGCCGCACTGCACAGGAGAGAGTCCACTATTCTCGGCGTCCCGGAACGTGCATTGCCGCACTGCACAGCAGAGAGTCCACTAATCTCGGCGTCCCCGAACGTGCATTGCCGCACTGCACAGGAGAGAGTCCACTATTCTCAGTGTCCCAAAATGTGCATTGCCACACTGCAAAGGAGAGAGTACACTAATCTCGGCAGCCCGGAACGTGCATTGCCGCACTGCAAAGGATTGGAATGTGCAGTGCCGCACTGCACAGGAAAGAGCACACTAATCTCGGCGTCCCGGAACATGCATTGCCGCACTGCACAGGAGGGAGTACACTAATCTCGGCGGCCCGGAACGTGCATTGCCGCACTGCACAGGAGAGAGTACACTAATCTCGGCGTCCCGGAACGTGCATTGCCGCACTGCACAGGAGAGAGTACACTATTCTCGGCGTCCCGGAACGTGCATTGCCGCACTGCACAGGAGAGAGTCCACTATTCTCGGCATCCTGGAACATGCATTGCCGCAGTGCACAGGAGAGAGTCCACTATTCTCGGCGTCCCGGAACGTGCATTGCCGCACTGCACAGGAGAGAGTACACTAATCTCGGCGTCCCGGAACGTGCATTGCCGCACTGCACAGGAGAGAGTCCACTATTCTCGGCGTCCCGGAACGTGCATTGCCGCACTGCACAGGAGAGAGTACACTATTCTCGGCGTCCCGGAACGTGCATTGCCGCACTGCACAGGAGAGAGTCCACTATTCTCGGCATCCGGGAACGTGCATTGCCGCACTGCACAGGAGAAAGTCCACTATTCTCGGCGTCCCGGAACGTGCATTGCCGCACTGCACAGGAGAGAGTCCACTATTCTCGGCGTCCCGGAACGTGCATTGCCGCACTGCACAGGAGAGAGTACACTAATCTCGGCGGCCCGGAACGTGCATTGCCGCACTGCAGAGGAGAGAGTCCACTATTCTCGGCGTCCCGGAACGTGCATTGCCGCACTGCACAGCAGAGAGTCCACTAATCTCGGCGTCCCCGAACGTGCATTGCCGCACTGTACAGGAGAGAGTCCACTATTCTCAGTGTCCCAAAATGTGCATTGCCGCACTGCAAAGGAGAGAGTCCACTATTCTCGGCGTCCCGGAACGTGCATTGCCGCACTGCACAGGAGAGAGTACACTAATCTCGGCGTCCCGGAACGTGCATTGCCACACTGCACAGGAGAGAGTCCAGTATTCTCGGCGTCCCGGAACGTGCATTGCCGCACTGCACAGGAGAGAGTCCACTAATCTCGGCGTCCCGGAACGTGCATTGCCGCACTGCACAGGAGGGAGTACACTAATCTCGGCGGCCCGGAATGTGCATTGCCGCACTGCACAGGAGAGAGTACACTAATGTCGGCGTCCCGGAACGTGCATTGCCGCACTGCACAGGAGAGAGTCCACTATTCTCGGCATCCTGGAACGTGCATTGCCGCACTGCACAGGAGAGAGTCCACTATTCTCGGCGTCCCGGAACGTGCATTGCCGCACTGCACAGGAGAGAGTCCACTATTCTCGGCGTCCCGGAACGTGCATTGCCGCACTGCACAGGAGAGAGTACACTAATCTCGGCAGCCCGGAACGTGCATTGCCGCACTGCAAAGGATTGGAATGTGCAGTGCCGCACTGCACAGGAGAGAGTACACTAATCTCGGCGTCCCGGAACGTGCTTTGCCGCACTGCACAGGAGAGAGTCCACTATTCTCGGCGTCCCGGAACGTGCATTGCCGCACTGCACAGGAGAGAGTACACTAATCTCGGCGGCCCGGAACGTGCATTGCCGCACTGCACAGGAGAGAGTCCACTATTCTCGGCGTCCCGGAACGTGCATTGCCGCACTGCACAGCAGAGAGTCCACTAATCTCGGCGTCCCCGAACGTGCATTGCCGCACTGTACAGGAGAGAGTCCACTATTCTCAGTGTCCCAAAATGTGCATTGCCGCACTGCAAAGGAGAGAGTCCACTATTCTCGGCGTCCTGGAACATGCATTGCCGTACTGCACAGGAGAGAGTACACTAATCTCGGCGTCCCGGAACGTGCATTGCCACACTGCACAGGAGAGAGTCCAGTATTCTCGGCGTCCCCGAACGTGCATTGCCGCACTGCACAGGAGAGAGTACACTAATCTCGGCGTCCCGGAACGTGCATTGCCGCACTGCACAGGAGAGAGTCCACTATTCTCGGCATCCTGGAACGTGCATTGCCGCACTGCACAGGAGAGAGTCCACTATTCTCGGCGTCCCGGAACGTGCATTGCCGCACTGCACAGGAGAGAGTCCACTATTCTCGGCGTCCCGGAACGTGCATTGCCGCACTGCACAGGAGAGAGTCCACTATTCTCAGTGTCCCAAAATGTGCATTGCCGCACTGCAAAGGAGAGAGTACACTAATCTCGGCAGCCCGGAACGTGCATTGCCGCACTGCAAAGGATTGGAATGTGCAGTGCCGCACTGCACAGGAGAGAGTACACTAATCTCAGCGTCCCGGAACGTGCTTTGCCGCACTGCACAGGAGGGAGTACACAAATCTCGGCGTCCCGGAACGTGCATTGCCGCACTGCACAGGAGAGAGTCCACTATTCTCGGCGTCCCGGAACGTGCATTGCCGCACTGCACAGGAGAGAGTACACTAATGTCTGCGTCACGGAACGTGCATTGCCGCACTGCACAGGAGAGAGTCCACTAATCTCGGTGTCCCGGAACGTGCATTGCCGCACTGCACAGGAGGGAGTACACTAATCTCGGCGGCCCGGAACGTGCATTGCCGCACTGCACAGGAGAGAGTACACTAATGTCGGCGTCCCGGAACGTGCATTGCCGCACTGCACAGGAGAGAGTCCACTATTCTCGGCATCCTGGAATGTGCATTGCCGCACTGCACAGGAGAGAGTCCACTATTCTCGGTGTCCCGGAACGTGCATTGCCGCACTGCACAGGAGAGAGTCCACTATTCTCGGCGTCCCGGAACGTGCATTGCTGCACTGCACAGGAGAGAGTCCACTATTCTCGGCGTCCCGGAACGTGCATTGCCGCACTGCACAGCAGAGAGTCCACTAATCTCGGCGTCCCCGAACGTGCATTGCCGCACTGCACAGGAGAGAGTCCACTATTCTCAGTGTCCCAAAATGTGCATTGCCGCACTGCAAAGGAGAGAGTACACTAATCTCGGCAGCCCGGAACGTGCATTGCCGCATTGCAAAGGATTGGAATGTGCAGTGCCGCACTGCACAGGAGAGAGTACACTAATCTCGGCGTCCCGGAACGTGCATTGCCGCACTGCACAGGAGAGAGTCCACTATTCTCGGCGTCCCGTAACGTGCATTGCCGCACTGCACAGGAGAGAGTACACTAATCTCGGCGTCCCGGAACGTGCATTGCCGCACTGCGCAGGAGGGAGTACACTAATCTCGGCGGCCCGGAACGTGCATTGCCGCACTGCACAGGAGAGAGTACACTAATCTCGGCGTCCCGGAACGTGCATTGCCGCACTGCACAGGAGAGAGTACACTATTCTCGGCGTCCCGGAACGTGCATTGCCGCACTGCACAGGAGAGAGTCCACTATTCTCGGCATCCTGGAACGTGCATTGCTGCACTGCACAGGAGAGAGTACACTAATCTCGGCGTCCCGGAACGTGCATTGCCGCACTGCACAGGAGAGAGTCCACTATTCTCGGCGTCCCGGAACGTGCATTGCCGCACTGCACAGGAGAGAGTACACTAATCTCGGCGTCCCGGAACGTGCATTGCCGCACTGCACAGGAGAGAGTCCACTATTCTCGGCGTCCCGGAACGTGCATTGCCGCACTGCACAGGAGAGAGTCCACTATTCTCGGCGTCCCGGAACGTGCATTGCCGCACTGCACAGGAGAGAGTCCACTATTCTCGGCGTCCCGGAACGTGCATTGCCGCACTGCACAGGAGAGAGTACACTATTCTCAGTGTTCCAAAATGTGCATTGCCGCACTGCACAGGAGAGAGTCCACTAATCTCGGCGTCCCGGAACGTGCATTGCCGCACTGCACAGGAGAGAGTCCACTATTCTCAGTGTTCCAAAATGTGCATTGCCGCACTGCAAAGGAGAGAGTACACTAATCTCGGCGGCCCGGAACGTGCATTGCCGCACTGCATAGGAGAGAGTCCACTATTCTCGGCGTCCCGGAACGTGCATTGCCGCACTGCACAGGAGAGAGTCCACTATTCTCGGCGGCCCAGAATGTGTTTTGCAAAACTGCTCCGGAGATGGACCAGCCCCAATTTGAAGTAAGCTGGAGTTTTTATGCTGCTGGTTCGGAGGCGAATCATGTGCTCTGATCAAGGAGCCAGGTAAAACACGGGGAAAGGAAAATTGATTGAAATGAGGAGTCAACGAACTGGACTGTGACACATTGTACCCTTCCCAATTACACACACTTGCTATATCCTCCAATACCAGCTAAAGGTCTATTGCAAAATGGTGTCGTTAAATAGATTTATCCTTGTATTCCTACCATCATTCAAGCATACCTAAACTTTTGTTCCCCCATTACTCCATTCACATGTGTCTCTGCAACCCCAGTTTGAATTATGAGTGTTAAATTCCCCATACCATATAACCTTATTTTTCCCATACCGTAACCCACATTTTCTAATACATCAGGTGTTAATTTGTCACAAGGGTTATAAAAATTATTATTTGTACTTTATTATTCTTTCCCTACATTTCAATGACAATTGACTCATAAACATCTCCAATTTCCAGAACTCTGTATTATCCCATTTTCGACACAGGGAGCTTCTCTTCCTCCATTACCATTTTTACAATCGTGCCTAATATGATCATAACCTTGCCTGATGCCAGCCCCCTAGGCCTGAGTCAGCGTAGTCGTAGTAGCTATGAAAGTGCCAAATTTTAGTTTATCAATAATCAACAAATCCTCTATTAATCTCTCAGGCACTTTACATACTGTCTTTAATCAATCTATATTCTGGATATTGATAGGCCCATTGACACTGTCTTCTGCACTTTTTGCAGTGCTTCAGAATACATCTAGAGCACTCCAGTGACTACTCCTCAAAGCCACTGTTGTTCCATATATTTTCCTGGTGTTACTTTCCTTCATTCCACAAAATTGAACCTCAAAGCTTTCTCACGTTGCCTACTATCTTTACAAAACACCTTCAATAGTCCTCACTCCCTTTCATCATCATCATCGTGTTCATACAGAGCACTGCTGTGTTTTTGATGACCATGTATGAGCCCAATTTTTTTAACGTAATTATTTTGTGTAAAAGTATTCCGTGTCCTTCTGATACTCAATGATCACGAAGTACAACTGGTATAGAGCAATAGTTGTTGAATTTGAGAGAAAAGACATCTTTATTTCTCGTTATTTAGAGATAACATGCCCTTTAAAGCCCCTCACCGCCCAATTAACCAACTAACCCATACTACTTTGGAATGTGTGAAGAAACCCACACAGTCATGGAGAGAATATACCAAACACCTTACAGACAGTGGCAGTCTGAATCTGGATCACAAACACTGTGATAGCGTTACACTAACTGCTATGTTTATCACGACTCCCTTATTTCAAAGTAATATTGGAAACCTCAAAGTGCTGTCCCATTCGACTGGATGGTGAATGATTTAATTAATTTCAATAACAAACATGTAAATCTGACGCCGATACCATGGTATCACCAGCAGCAGTACATGTCCCATATCAGGATCGGTCTGGCATTACACAGGTCCTGGGACTCTACAATACTGATTGAAGTCTATCTCCCTGACAGTGAGGCTGCATGAAACACTGGGTTCATTGGTTTGAGGGAGTCTATGTAAAGAGATCACGACTGAAAACAATAATAAATACTTTTATTATTAAGCAATAGAGCTTCCTTCCCTTCACAAAATCTTATTCACAAAATATTACAAAACAGTTGCTTTTGTGTTAATACTGAGCTCTGTCAGGTTCTGCATTTCCAACTTCTTTCCAATCTTATGTGATCTGGTAGAAATGAAGCCAGTTCTCCAGGTTCTGAAACCAACTAGAGCACATTCCAGTTAGAGACTTCTGTCCACCTTTCCTTTCTTCATTGGTCTGTGTTTCAGTGTCTGGATGAAACATTTCAGACTCCCATACAGGATACTCTCAGCGAGTACTTCCAGTCAGTGAGGATGGGTGAAATGAGGAATTGTGATCAATGCCACTAATCTCACTAACTGTTGATGCATTCACAGTATTCTGGAGCCTGTCTCTTCCAGTTCCTCTTTTTAGTCCACCTCCTGAGCAGTGAGGTCTCCTGCTTCTATTATCAGTGTTAGCTCTACACTGTAGCAATATATTTTAAATATTAATGAGTCTTCTCAGGCTGAGCCTTTTCCATATCCTTGAGTGGTGTTTGAAAAGATGTGTTTTCACCTCGTTTCTGATTTAATTTTCTCCTGCTCCTAGGGATTAATTGGTATTTGTGATGCAGTTCTTAAATCAGGTAGTCATGCCCTATCTTCATTCATTCACAAAATATCCATATCTGAGTGGACAATCTGTTAGTTTCTGTGTGAGGGAGGGATTGGGGGTTTGGGGCTTGTGAGTACTTTTGTTTTTCTTTTTCGTATAGGGGAGGGGGTGGGGTTTTCATGTTTTTTCTTTCAATGACTTTCATGGTTTTTCTGTATTTCATGGCTATCTGGACAAGACAAATCTCAGAACTGTATTCTGTGTATACTCTTTGATAATAAAATGAACATTTGCGCTGCATTCTGCCTGACAATGGCCAACTACAGCAGCCCGGGCAAGGTTTTCATGATACTGGATCCCCCATGGCTCTTCTCGAACATAAACCAACAGAAGAACATCATTAAAACGAGGAAGTCTGCACATGCTGGAAATCCAAAGGAACACACACAAAATACCTGGAGGAACTCAGCAGGTCAGGCAGCATCTATGGAAATGAATAAATTGTTGTTGTTTCAGGCCGAGACTCTTGTTCAGGACTGAAATAGAAGGTGGAAGATGCCAGAATAAACATGTTGGGGGAGGAGGAAGAGGTTAGCTGGGTTGTGATAGATGAAGCCAGCTGGCTGCAGAAGAACGAATCTAATAGGAGAGGACAGTGGATGTCAAGAGAAGGGGAAGGAGGAGAGTTTCCACGGGGAAGTAATAGGCAAGTCAGAAGTAAAAGGTCAGAGTGGGGAATAGAGGAAGGGGAATATCGTTACCTTGGATTATACTACTCAGAAGTGTTATCACCAAGTCTGAACACAGAACTGGTCACAACCTCTAAGTGGCATAGGCTCTTTGGGCTGGAAGAACATGTTACTGTGCTGTATCTCAAAATAAAGAAAAGCAGATTCTGGATTCTCCAACATTAACCAATTGAAAAATATCATTGTCTGGGATTGTGGTACCCTGAGGTGATATCATTACATACAAGTGCAGAACCTGGAGATGTTAATGCTGTTCATTGGGTGGAGACCAGTTTCATCAGATCATCAACATCGTGAAAACTACAAAAGCAAAAGGCAGCACGACAAGTGGGTGACGATTGCACCAATGGACTAGAGAGAGACAGAGGTATTGTTCTAACATGGAGATACTGATATTACAATGACCAGATTCCAGCACATTGTTTAATGTTGTCATATCAGGTTAAATTATTCTTTATTCTTCAGATAGTTAATGATCACTTTGTAAAGCAGTGATTACTGAAGTCGAAAGAAATTAACAATATTTCAAAGTTCAAAGAAAGCCTCAAAAGAGGTTTTGAGAAAACCTCAAAGCATTGCCCATTGGACTGGAGGGTGAACAATATAATTAATCATGACAACCGTGTAGGCGGGAAGAATTGACATGGAGTCCATGGTTTACCTTCAGCACAAACTTTTTCTTTCTTACAAGTTGACATCAACAAGGAAGTTACCCGTCCTAGAATATACGCTCCCTGATCCAAAGTTTTCATTATTCTTGTACCATGTCTTGTCTACTTTTCCCCCACTCTCTCCACCCTACACGTACTGCGTATGCACAGAGTAAGTAAGCCTTCTGCAAGATCCAGCATCAACACCCATGTTCCATGTGAGCTGTGTGCTATTCCACTTTTACCTGATACGTGCGATGGCAAGCATCTGGTGTGGAGTTTTATGAAGCCTTTGCTGGGCATGAGGTCACTATCATTCACGTTAGCCTACATTTTGTTGCTTGGGCCACCTCAGCCTATGACAGACTTGCACTGCATAGTACCAACCATGCAGGGACTCCTTTAAATACCACTACATGCATTTTCTCCCCATCTCTCTGCGATTCTACATAACCTACAATTTATCATTCTCCGCTTTGAATATACCATCCTTTATCTCTGGACACGTGACTCCCAATGTTCCGCGATGCCTCAGTCAGGGGCACTGACCGAGAATCAGCACCCTGAAGGCGTTTAGTCTTCCAGGCTGCATTCTTGGAATATCGAAAAGCTGCCGGTCGTGAGGCCCTGACAGCGGGTCCCATCCCCCGAAAGAACTGAAGTCAGAGTGTAAATCGAGGTCAGGGCCTTCAAAAGATCCTCGAAAAGGGAAAAAAATAGATAACAAAGATAGAAATAGAGCTGGTTCTGATGATGCAAACAAAGGAGTTGCCGTTTAGTACCATAATGACTTTGCTCCCTATTCCAGTATGTTTTTCCCAATCTCCTGATTCATTACTCTGTCCATGAATGAGGGTAATGTTGGCACAGCTTCATGCAGAAATTGTTGTTGTTTGTCAGTAGTTTCCTGTTGTTCTTTCACTCATTTTGACATTTTGTGTCACATTGGGTGTCAGATGAGGGATTTCTGGGATACCAGCAACCTCCCCGCTGGCCACACCTGCACCGGGTGTACCAAGATGCAGCTGCTTAGAGACCCATGCTCAGCAACTGGAGCTGCAGCTCGATAACCTTCAGCTTGCTAAGGAAAATGAAGACATGATAGACAGGAGCTACAAGGAGGCAGTCATCCCAAGGCCACAGGGAGACTGTCAGCAGAGAACATCCGCTAGTGGAGAGCACCACAGTGGCTGTCCCCCTCAACAATAAGTACTCCACTTTGGGTACTGGTGTGGGGGGATAGCCTGAGTGGGGGAAGCAATAGCAGCCATGCCTCTGGCCCTGTGGGTGGGGAATTCAAGAGGATGGCAGCAGTAATAGGGGACTCTGCAGTTAGCTGGACAGGTAGGCGATACTGTGAACACAACAAAGAAACACGGGTGGTAGGTTGCTTCCCAGGTGCCAGGGTCGACGATGTTTCTGAACACGCCCACAATACCACAAGGCTGAACAGCCAGAAGTTTGGTATTGGTACCAAAGACGTAAGTAGAGAAAGGGAGGCGGTCCTGAAAACAGAACACAGGGAGTGAGGAAGGAAGTTGAGAAGCAGGACCTCAAGGGTAGTAATCTCGGGATTGCTGCCTGTGGCACATGACAGTGAGGATAGGAATAGAATAAGGTGGAGGATAAATGCATAGCTGAAGAATTGGAGCAAGGGGAAGGGATTCAGATTTCTGGATAATTGGGACAGGTGTGACCTGCATAAAAAGGATGGGTTACACTTGAATCCGAGGGGATCAATATTCTTGCGGGCAGGTTTACTAGAGCTGTACAAGTAGATGATGCCAGTAATATGAATTTAAGGAAGGATAAGCCAATGATTAGGTACAAATACAGATAGAGCAAAGAGTTAAATTGTACCCCAGAGACAAAATTCAAAAGGCAAAGAAAGCAGGACTGAAGTTGCTGTATTTAAATGCGTGTAGCATTCAGAATAAAGTGGACGAACCTGTGGTGCAATTATATGTAGCCCTCCTGGCCACCCTCAGGGTCGCTCGGCTCGCTGTCGTCTAGGGAAACAGCCTCGGCCCCGCCAAACTGGATAATTCATTTGTGTGGATGCTGTGTGAGGTACCCCACCCGGCCCAAATAACAGACGATACACCAGATACGATTAAATGATGTACAATTTATAGATATTACTGGAATTATATAATTAAAAGAGAATAAAATATAAAAGGAAAGTAAAATGCACCACACTTATCAAAGTTCAATCTCTTTGTGCACAAAACAGTTGGAGCTCAAGAACCTTCTTCTTCACCCTGCGACCCCTCGGACCACCTCGACCGGCCGCCTGGGACCAACAACGATGGTCAACCAGACGCTCCACACGAGTCCATCTCTGTCTCCTCTCCTCGCCGAACGCCGTCCTCGGGGTCTGACCCCGTTAGCGGACATCATAGCACCTGGTCCATCCTCTGTCTCACTCTCCCGCCTTCTGCCCCAAAACCCCACGCATACAGTATCTTCAAATACACCAAAACCATAACAACTATCCCAATTGGTTAATAACGTATTTCTTATCACCCTCTAAACCACAATAAGCTGCTAGCGCAAACTTTCTCAGCGCTTAACACAACAAAGCCGCATTCCCCAGATTAACATAACAAAGACGCCATTTTAATTAGCCTCCGCAGTAACATAAAAATCGAAACCCCCTTACATATAGATTGGTCGGTGTGACGTTGTGGACATCACTGAGTTGTGCCTGAACGAAAGACATAGTTGCGAGCTTAACATCAAAAGATCTACTTTGTATTGAAAGGACATTCAGGAGGCGTGGGCAGCAGTCTGGTTCTGTTGGTAAGAAATGGAATTACATTGTTAGAAAGAGGTGATACAGGGTCAGAGAATGTTTAATCTTTCTGGGTGACGTTAAGAAACTGCAAGGGTTAAAAAACATGGTGGAAATTATATACAGGCCTCTAAATAGTAGCCAAGATGTGGGGTTGAGATTGGAAAGGTAATAAGGGAAATGTCACAATTCTGATGGGTGATTTCAATATACAAACAAGGGGATTTGTCAAATGCCTATGAGATGGCTTTTTAGTGTAGCTGGTACTTGAACAGACTCAGGGAGTGGTTGTTTAGACTGGATGTTGTGTAATGACCAGATCTTATTCGGGAGCTTAGTGTAAAGAAATCTTTCGGAGACAATGATCATAATATGACCGAGTTTATTCTGCAATTTGAGAGGGAGAAGTATAACTACATGTATCCGTATCACAATGGAATAAAGGAAATTACCAGAGGCATGAGAGAGGAGTTTGCCCGGGTGAATTGGAGGAGGATACTGGCGGGGATGGCAGGGGTAGGCAACCATGGCTGACAGGGAAGTTATGAACAGCAGAGAACCCAAAGAAAGGGCATATAAGGAAGTAAGAGCGAGGGGGAAGAAGAATGATTGGGAAGCTTTTAAAATCCAACAAAAAGCAACTCAAAAATCTGTAAGAAGGAAAAGGATGAATTATGAGGGCACTAGCCAATAATATAAAGCAGGATACTAAAAGTCTTTTCAGTTACATAAAAAGTAAAAAGGTGGCGAGAGTTGATACTGGACAACTGGAAAATGATGTTGTTGGGGTAGGAATGGTGGACAAAGAAATGGCAGGTGACTTAATGGGTCCTTTGCATCAGTCTTCACTGTGGAAGACATGAGCTAAGTGCCAGAGGTCCGTCAGTGTCTGGGAGCAGGAGTGAGTGCCATTGCTATTACAAAGGAAAACGTGCAGGGAATACTCGAAAGTCTTAAGGTGGATGAGTCACCTGGACCAGATGGATTACATCCCAGAGTCCTGAGAAAGGTTATTGAAGAGGTAATGGATGTATTGGTGATGATCATTCAAGAATCACTTGATTTTGGCATGGTCCTTGAGGACAGGAAGGTGGCAAATGTCACTCTGCTCTTTAAGGAGGGAGGAAGGCAAAATAAAAGAAATTATGAGCCAGTTAACCTAACCTCAGTGGTTGAGAAAGTGTTGGAATCTATTCTTAAGAATGATGTTTTGGGGTACTTAGAGACTAATGATAAAATAAGTCAAAGTCAGTCTGGTTTCTGTCAAGGGAAATCTTGTCTAACCAATCTGTTATTGTTCTTCAGGGAAGTAACAAGAAGGGTGGACAAAGGAGAGGTATACCTCTAGAAATGAATGCCAACATTTGGGACCTGGTAGCTGAAAGACTTAGGCTTATTTCAGACCTCGCACTGAAGTCTGTCCCCTGGCTGGTCATTGGTCTCGGAACACCATACCCTCTTACAATAACTGGACCAAGCAATGACTCTCCCCTCCCTCCAGTCCATGGATGGGTTATGTTGTGACAGCCAAGGGTACCCGAAGATCAGAAGTATGAGTGGAGAGTCTATAATGTAAAAACACACGATCTCTATCCTCATCTGCAAAACTATAAGACCGTAAGGTATAGGAGCAGAAGTAGGCCAATCCGCCCATCGAGTCTGCTCCGCCATTCAATCATGACTGATCCAATTCTTCCAGTCATCCCACTCCACTGCCTTCCCCCCATACCCTTTGATGCCCTGACTAATCAAGAACCTATCTATCTCTGCCTTAAATGCACCCAATGACTTGGCCTCCACAGCCACTCGTAGCAGCAAATTCCACAGATTTACCACCCTCTGACTAAAGTAATTTCTCCACATCTCAGTTCTAAATGGACATCCTTCAATCCTGAAGTTGTGACCTTTTGTCCTAGACTCCTCTATCATGGTAAATAACTTTGCCATATCTAATCTGTTCAGGCCTTTTAACATTCAGAATGTTTCTATGAGATTCCCCCTCATTATCCTGAACTCCAGAGAATACAGCCCAAGAGCTGCCAGACCCTTTGATTCCTGGAATCATTCTCATAAACCTTCTCTGAACCCTCCCCAATGTCAGTATATCCTTTTTAAAATAAGGAGCCCAAATCTGCACACAATACTCCAAGTGTGGTCTCACGAGCCTTATAGAGCTTCAACATCACATCTCTGCTCTTATATTCTATACCTCTAGAAATGAATGCCAACATTGCATTCGCCTTCTTCACCACCAACTCAGCCTGGAGGTTAACCTTTAGGGTATCCTGCACAAGGACTCCCAAGTCCCATTGTATCTCTGCATTTTGAATTCTCTCCCCATCTAAATAATAGTCTGCCTGTTTATTTATTCCACCAAAGTGCATGACCATACACTTTCCAACATTGTATTTCATTTGCCACTTCTTTGCCCATTCCTCTAAACTATTTAAGTCTCTCTGCAGACTCTCTGTTTCCTCAACACTACCTGCTCCTCCAGTTATCTTTGTATCATCGGCAAATTTAGCCAAAATTCATTAATCCCAATGTCCAAATCATTGACTTACATCGTAAAAAGCAGCGGTTTCAACAAGATCCTTGTGGAATTCCACTGGTAACAGGCAGCCAGCCAGAATAAGATCACTTTATTCCCACTCACTGCCTCCTGCCTGTCAGCCATTCCTCAAACCATGCCAGTATCTTACCTGCAACACCATAGGATTTTATCTTGTTAAGCTGTTTATGAGTGGCACCTTATCAATAGCCTTCTGAAAATCCAAGTAAACGACATCCACTGCTTCTCCTTTGTCCACCCTGTTGCTACTTCCTTGAAGAATTCTAACAGATTTGTTAGTCAGGATTTCCCTCCACAGAAACCACGCTGACTTTGACTTATTTTATGATTAGTCGACAAGTACCCTGAAATCTCATCCCCAATAAACCTGAAACCCCTGCTCCAGATTCATCAGACCAAATCCTAATGGACGTCAAATCACTTTATCCTGAAAATCCTGTCACTCAGCACTCTCAAAGACTCAAATTACATTCCACTAAGCCACAGTAAAGTATGGAATTGAAAGAGATGACGGAGCTTAGGAGGGATAATGGTGCCTAATGGTGACTCCTTTGTTTGCATCTTCAGAAACAGCTCCATTTCCATCTTTAGTATCTCTGTTTTTCCCTTTCAGGGTTCTTTTGAAGACCCTGACCTGGAGTTACACGCTGACCACAGTTCTTTGAGGGAATGGGACCTGCTCTCTGGGTTTCACAACTGGCTATTGTTTGGCACGCCCAGCTCTTGACCGAAGGGCTCCACTCGCCTTTGGAGGACCGAGTTTTTGTGGCTCTGGAGACAGGGGAATTGGAGGTTGGTGTCCGAGCAGAAGACGGGTGTGATGTGGGAGAACAAGATCTAAGGCTGTGTGCCCGGGGACCCGAGACCTTTGGGTACAGAGCTCGGAAATAGCGACACAATGGACTTTTAACATCGTAAACGCAAGCTGTTTGTTATGTCTCCCCTCTCACTGTGAAACGTAGACACCTCTTTCTCCTTTTTTCGGGAGAGAGTGAGCCTGTAGCATGTCAAATTCCGGGCGAACAATGTAGACTTTGGAGTACTGCAAGTCTGTGTCTTTGCTGTTGCCTTGCTCATCACGCTTGAGTGCTCGGTGGTGGGTGCCGATGCTTTTTTTGCCAGTGGGGGGAGGGGAGATTGTTGCCTGCTGCCGCTTATGCGCAGGAGGGAGGGAAGCAGGGAGGGGCTTTGGGGTTCTAACATTTAACTTTGGAGTTCTTTCAGGAGGTGACCAGGCATATAGATGAGGGTAGTGCAGTGGATGTGATCTTCATGGATTTTAGTAAGGCATTTGACAAGGTTCCACATGGTAGGCTTATTCAGAAAGTCAGAAGGCATGGGATCCAGGGAGGTTTGGCCAGGTGGATTCAGAATTGGTTTGCCTGCAGAAGGCAGGGGGTGGTGGTGGAGGGAGTACATTCAGATTGGAGGATTGTGACTAGTGGTGTCCCACAAGGATTGGTTCTGGGACCTCTACTTTTCGTGATTTTTATTAACGACCTGGATGTTGGGGTAGAAGGGTGGGTTGGCAAGTTTGCAGACGACACAAAGGTTGGTGGTGTTGTGGGTAGTGTAGAGGATTGTCGAAGATTTCAGAGAGACATTGATAGGATGCAGAAGTGGGCTGAGAAGTGGCAGATGGAGTTCAACCCGGAGAAGTGTGAGGTGGTACACTTTGGAAGGATAAACTCCAAGGCAGAGTACAAAGTAAATGGCAGGATACTTGGAAGTGTGGAGCAGAAGAGGGATCTGGGGGTACATGTCCACAGATCCCTGAAAGTTGCCTCATAGGTAGATAGGGTAGTTAAGAAGGCTTATGAGGTGTTAGCTTTCATAAGTCGAGGGATAGAGTTTAAGAGTCGCGATGTAATGATGCAGCTCTATAAAACTCTGGTTAGGCCACACTTGGAGTACTGTGTCCAATTCTGGTCGCCTCACTATAAGAAGGATGTAGAAGCATTGGAAAGGGTACAAAGGAGATTTACCAGGATGCTGCCTGGTTTAGAGAGTATGCATTATGATCAGAGATTAAGGGAGCTAGGGCTTTACTCTTTGGAGAGAAGGAGGATGAGAGGAGACATGACAGAGGTGTACAAGATAATAAGAGGAATAGATAGAGTGGATAGCCAGCGTCTCTTCCCCAGGGCACCACTGCTCAATACAAGAGGACATGGCTTTAAGGTAAGGGGTGGGAAGATCAAGGGGGATATTAGAGGAAGGTTTTTTACTCAGAGAGTGATTGGTGCGTGGAATGAACTGTCTGAGTCAGTGGTGGAGGCAGATACACTAGTGAAATTTAAGAGACTACTAGACAAGTATATAGAGGAATTTGATGTGGGGGGTTATATGGGAGGCAGGGTTTAAGGGTCGGTACAACATTGCGGGCCGAAGGGCCTGTACTGTGCTGTACTGCTCTATGTTCTATGTTAACTGTTGTTTGTTCTTTGGGGACATTCCTCTTGTTTTCATGGATGGTTGCAAAGACAAAGCATTTCAGGATGTATACTGTATACATTTTTCTGACATTAAATGTACCTTTGAAACCTTTGAAGAAACAATATATCAGCCCCTGGTCAGTGTCATGATCAGGAAGGACAACCGGATGAGGTGGATGGTGAACCAAATGTTTTGTATCGACCTTAGATGGCAGGAGAATTACGGGCCATGGTAGAAGGACTCCACAACCTGAGACATGTTTGTAAACTTAAAACTATTGCTTTGCATAACAAACCGAGTACTGTGGATTTGGAAACCTTAACGAGGACATGGTTAGGCCCCAAATTTAAATGTTATTAGCTTAAATTTCAAGACTTTCAAGAACACTGTAACAGTACCAAGCCAAGACCTGCCACCTTGCTGAATGAAGATTTTTACAAAAATATGTACGATGCATTACGTGTTGCCTTTCCAAAAAGGCTAATTGATCTAAGGTTATGGAGAGACAACTAGGTAGAGGTAAGTGTGCAGAAGATAGTACAGAAAATGGAATAATATTCAGAACTGCTGAACGAGCAGGCTCTTGGATCTACTATTAGTATTACTGTAAATGGTCTTCAACCAGAAACACAATCAGCCCTCAAACTGGCCTGTTTAGGATGCAGGATATAATATCTGGTACAATTCATCTCGGTATTAAAAGATATAGAGGTCAGAGAAAAGGAGTGTCAAGAAAAAAGCCAAAGTCCTCATACAAAGAACCTTCCAACAGGATCAGGCCAGGAAAGAGGAAAGCGAGGGTTACACGGGTAGAGGTAGAGTTACCAGGAGAGCCCTGGGAGGAAGAAATGTTTGCTTTAATTGTGATCATTTGGGACACTTGGCAAGGGACCTATATATAGGCAAATCCACCATGTGTAAATCTTCTTCTTTATGTGCCTTGCGCATTACACGCCTGGGCGATCCTTCACACTGTTCTTTCACAGTGTCCATACATTTTCTTCTTTGCCTTCCTGATCTGCGTTTCCCAGGCGTGTAACCTTGTAATGTAAGGCATTCTATTTCTCCCTTTCTGATGACATTAGCCAGGAATTTAAGTTTCCTCTCATTTAATGTTCTCATTAAAGATCTTTTTGTATGGGCTCTTTGGAGTACTGTCTCATTAGTTACCCTATCTCTATTTGATATTTTCAGCATTCTTCTAAGAAACCACATTTCTGTTGCTTCTAAGTTTCTTTGGAGATCTGGTGTTATAGTCCATAGAAACCATAGAAAAACTACAGCACAGAAACAGGCCTTTTGGTCCTTCTTGGCTGTGCCGAACCATTTTCTGCCTAGTCCCACTGACCTGCACACGGACCATATCCCTCCATACACCTCCCATCCATGTATCTGTCCAATTCATTCTTAAATGTTAAAAAAGAACCCGCATTTACCACCTCATCTGGCAGCTCATTCCATACGCCCACCACTCTCTGTGTGAAGAAGCCCCCGCTAATGTTCCCTTTAAACTTTTCCCCCCTCATCCCTAACCCATGTCCTCTGGTTTTTTTTTGTCCACTTGCCTCAGTGGAAAAAGCCTGCTTGCATTCACTCTATCTATACCCATCATAATTTTATATACTTCTACCAAATCTCCCCTCATTCTTCTATGCTCCAGGGAATAAAGTCCTAACCTATTCAACCTTTCTCTGTAACTGAGTTTCTCAAGTCCCGGCAACATCCTTGTAAACCTTCTCTGCACTCTTTCAACCTTATTTATATCCTTCCTGTAATTTGGTGACCAAAACTGAACACAATACTCCAGATTCGGCCTCACCAATGCCTAATACAACCTCATCATAACGTTCCAGCTCTTATACTCAATACTTTGTTTAATAAAGGCCAATGTACCAAAAACTCTCTTTACGACCCTATCTACCTGTGACGCCACTTTTAGGGAATTTTGTATCTGTATTCCCAGATCCCTCTGTTCTACTGCACTCCTCAGTGCCTAACCATTAACCCTGTATGTTCTACCTTGGTTTGTCCTTCCAACGGGCAATACCTCACACTTGTCTGTATTAAACTCCATCTGCCATTTTTCAGCCCATTTTTCCAGCTGGTCCAAGTCCCTCTGCAAGCTTTGAAAACCTTCCTCACTGTCCACTACACCTCCAATCTTTGTATCATCAGCAAGTTTGTTTGTCCATGTTTCGGAAGCATACAGCAAGATTGACCAGATGTAACATTTTAGTAGCCTAGGCCTTGTTGTCATAGAAATGTGTCTGTTGGTAAAAATGGGTTTCATTTTTTGGAAGCTGGTTTTGGCAACGGCAATTCTTCTTTTTATTTCTACTTTACTTCTAGCATCTCGTGATGTAAAGCTGCCTAGGTAATTAAAGCTGGTCTTTTGTTCAATCTCTTGGTTCCCAATGTACAATTGGCAGTTGGGAGTATCCTGCTGTTTTGATATTACCATACATTTGGTCGTTTTACAGTTGATGGTTAGACCAAAATCTGCACATGTTTGTACTACTTTGTCTAGGAGGACTTGTAGGTCTTCTACAGCACTTGTTATTAGGGTGGTATCGTCTCCATATCTTATATTGTTGATGTTAACACCTCCAATTTTTATCCCATCTAGGTCTTCTATTTCTCTGAGAATCATTTCACTATAGATATTAAATAATTCCGGTGAGGCAACGTATCCCGGGCTAACTTCTCTTTGAATTTTAGTCCAACTGCTCATCAATTTTTACCACTGTCGTTTGGTTCCAATATAAATCTTGAAGCAGTTTTTGGTCCCTTCTGTCAATGTCTGGTTTAGCGAGAATTTGAAATAACTTTTCATGTTGCACTTTGTTGAATGCTTTAGTGAAATCAATAAAACACAAAAAGACATCATTTTGATATTCAATTGCCCTTTTTGAAAGCATTCGTAGTATGAAAATTGTGTTCCTAGTTCCTCTATCCTCAATAAACCCATATTGTAGTTTAGAAGTTTCTGGTCTTGTTTTTAATTTGACTCAGAACAATTCTCAACAAAATCTTTATCATGTGACTCACAAGACTGATTGTTCTATAATTTTTGTAGTCAATAGTTCCAGGAATTTTTAGCAGAGTTATAAATACTGTTTTCAAGAGATCATCAGGCAATACGCCAGTCTCATATATGCTATTAAACAGTTCAAAAAGAATATCTATGCCCAGATCTTGTAGGGCTTGTATCATTTCCACTGAAATTTCATCAGGTCCAGTGGCTTTACCATGTTCCATGCTTTTCATTGCTTTAGTTATTGTGTAAATGGACCTCAGAATTTCCCCAGTGCCTCTTTTACCATTAATAATCCATGGCGGAATCCTGGTGGGCCATAATGGTCAGGCTTGACTACCTATTCAGGTACTTGTGCTTGTTACCCTGCTCTCTCATCAACCCATCAAAATCCTAAGTGTTAATGGCCATCCCCTTCTCACAATTCCTCCGTCTCCGCCGCATCTGCTCTCAGGATGAGGCTTTTCATTCCAGGACGAGGGAGATGTCTTCCTTTTTTAAAGAAAGGGGCTTCCCTTCCTCCACTATCAACTCTGCTCTTAAACGCATCTCCCCCATTTCACGTACATCTGCTCTCACTCCATCCTCCCGCCACCTCACTAGGAATAGGGCTCCCCTGGTCCTCACCTACCACCCCACCAGCCTCCGGGTCCAACATATTATTCTCCGTAACTTCCGCCACCTCCAACAGGATCCCACCACTAAGCACATCTTTCCCTCCCCACCTCTCTCTGCATTCCGCAGGGATCGGTCCCTACACAACTCCCTTGTCCATTCGTCCCCCCTATCCCTCCCCACTGATCTCCCTCCTGGCACTTATCCTTGTAAGCAGAACAAGTGCTACACATGCCCTTACACTTCCTCCCTTACCACCATTCAGGGCCCCAAACAGTCCTTCCAGGTGAGGCGACTCTTCACCTGTGAGTTGGCTGGGGTGATATACTGCGTCCGGTGCTCCCGATGTGGCCTTCTATATATTGGCAAGACCCGATGCAGTCTGGGAGATCATTTCGCTGAACACCTGGACTTGTTTCCTGGACTGGTCCTGGACTTATTTCCTGGCATAATTTACATAATACTATTTAACTATTTATGGTTTTATTACTATTTAATTATTTACGGTGCAACTGTAACAAAAACCAATTTCCCCCGGGGTCAATAAAGCATGACTATGACTATGACTATGCTCTGTCCACCAGAGAAAGCAGGATCTCCCAGTGGCCACACAGTTTAATTCCACATCCCATTCCCATTCTGATATGTCTATCCACGGCCTCCTCTACTGTCAAGATGAAGTCACGCTCAGGTTGGAGAAACAACACCTTATATTCCGTCTGGGTAGCCTCCAACCTGATGGCATGAACATTGACTTCTCAAACTTCCACTAATGCCCCACCTCCCCCGCGTACCCCATCCGTTATTTATTTATTTATATATATATATACACACATTCTTTTTCTCTCTCCTTTTTCTTCCTATGCCCCTCTCAGTATACCCCTTGCCCATCCTCTGGGTTTCCCCCCCTCCCTCTTTTCTTTCTCCCTAGACCTCCTGTCCCATGATCCTCTCATATCCCTTTTGCCAATGACCTGTCCAGCTCTTGGCTCCATTCCTCCCCCTTCTGTCTTCTCCTATCATTTCCGATCTCCCTCTCTCCCTCCCACTTTCAAATCCTTTACTAGCTCTTTTTTCAGTTAGTCCTGACGAAGGGTCTCGGCCTGAAACGTTGACTGTACCTCTTCCTAGAGATGCTGCCTGGCCTGCTGCGTTAACCAGCAACTTTGATGTGTGTTGCTTGAATTTCCAGCACCTGCAGATTTCCTCGTGTTTGCATAAGTGGCAGTTACTCACCACCCACGTATCAAGGACTTTGGATATATGATAGTGCCTTGAAAGCCTTCAGAGATTTCTCTAGATTCTGTTTAGTCCTGAAACTCAGCATGATTATCGTTACTCTACGGCTTATTATTACTCAGCTCGTAATGAACATATTATGCAGCAGTAATTGGATCCTACGTCACTAAGGAAATTGCTCTATACAGTCCTGAAATAAGTGTGGGTGACTCTGGTATTGCTGTGGCAGCAGAATTCCTCTGTAAGGTTCAGCGGGCCATACAGGATCAAGTGAACAGGAACTCCACCTCACTGTAGCAGTGTCCAGCCGTAAGGCAGCGAAGTATCAAGCGTTCTTTGCAAAGGGTCAGCAAGGACAGCCATGACAGAAGATCTTGGAACTGACTGGGTGGAATCTGTGGAGATGGGAAGGAGATAAGGGCTTTCTTTTACTACTCCCCAGTATTTTAGGAGCAAAGGCAATCTAAACAGGAAATTGTAGGTGGACAACACATACAAAATACTAGAGAAACTCAGCAGGCCAGGCAGCATCTATGGAAAAAAGTTCAGTCGACGTTTCGGACTGAGACCCTTAAGCAGCATGAAATGTTGGCTGAACTCTTTTCCACAAATGCTGCCTGGCCTGCTGACTTCCTCCAGTATTTTGTATTTGGATTTCCAGCATCTGCAGATTTTCTTGTTTGTCCTTGTCGGTGAGTGGTTATTCAATGCTGATGTGCCTTCCAAGATCCCACCGCAACTTTTGACCATCCAACCAAGTGAGATGGATAAGATACTCACAACTGAGCTGCATAAGGTAACCACCAACACAAATGCTCCGTTGTCCCACAGGGCAGGGTATCCTCTTTCCTTGGTCTGAGCAGAGGGTTTGAGAGGTCTTTGAATCCCTTCTGCAAAAGGGATTATTCTACCCACTAGCAGCCTGTGCAACTTCCCTATTCTACCAGTTAAGAAACTGGGAAAGGACAGTTGGAGGGCTGTTCAGGATCTGAGAACTGTAATCGATGTGGTGCTACCAGCTTAGCCTATTGTCCTGAACCCTGCAACTGTCTTGACAGCAATCCCTCGTGATTCTACATTTTAGGTAGTGGTGGATATGATGATCCTTCTTTTCCATCCTCATCCATCCTGACTCCTAGCACTTGTACACCTCTACTTAGAAAGCATGATGTACACTTGGACGAGGCTGGTTCAGGGCGACACTGAAAGTCCTACCCATCTACACAGCGAGCTTGCTGATTTAAAGTTCCCAAAGCGATTGACCCTGATTCAGTATGTTAGCTTCCCCGAACAAGAAGGCATGTGAACAGAACTCCCTTTATCTCCTCTGTGAGCGAGCCGAAGAGGGACATAAGTGCTCCAAGCTAAAACGGCAATGGGTTCAGACAGTTTTTCATACTTAGGGTATACCTTGTCTGAGCCACTACATGGCTTCTGAAAACCTGGATAAAGGTTGTAACCAAGGCACCACAGCCCAAAACATACTATGAAATGAAGCATTTTCTGGGTATGTTAGAACATTGCTGACAGTGGATTTTAGATTGTGACCAGTGACAAGTCGCTCCAGGACATCTCCTGTCAAAGCAACCAGACCCACTGGTCTGGACCCCCAGGCTGAAGATGCATTCAAAAGCACCAGGATTCCAATGTTGTCTGACTACTAGACTATAAAGAATTCTAGTTCTTCGTGCACCATAGGGAGGGGCTTGTGCAGGTGGTCCTGACCCAGGATCACAGCAATAAGAAAAGGCCTGTCACGTATTTTAGTACCTAGCTGGATCCAGTTGCCAGGAAATTGTCAGGCTGCCTATCTTCATTGATAGCCACCTATTATATTGTACAAAAGGGCCAGTCTATAACCCTAAGCCATTTAACAGTTGTCCAAGTGCCCCATGCAGTTGAAGATATTGCTGACTTGCTGCGCCACCTCACTCCAGCCAGATACACAAAGTGTGAGTTTAAACTACTGGTAAATGTGAATAAGTGTGAGGTTATTCACTTTGGGAGCAAGAACAGGAAGGCAGATTATTATCTGAATGGTGTGGAGTTAGATAAGGGAGAAATACAAAGAGATCTAGGAGTACTTGTTCATCAGTCTCTGAAGGTGAATGAGCAAGTGCAGCAGGCAGTGAAGAAGGCTAATGGAATGTTGGCCTTTATTACGAAGGGAATTGAGTACAAGAGTAAGGAAATCCTTTTGCATTTGTACAGGGCCCTGGTGAGACCACACCTGGAGTATTGTGTGCAGTTTTGGTCTCCAGGGTTAAGGAAGGACATCCTGGCTGTGGAGGAGGTGCAGCGTAGGTTCACTAGGTTAATTCCTGGGATGTCCGGACTGTCTTACGCAGAGAGGTTAGAGAGACTGGGCTTGTACACGCTGGAATTAAGGAGATTGAGGGGGGATCTGATTGAGACATATAAGATTATTAAGGGATTGGACAAGATAGAGGCAGGAAATATGTTCCAGATGCTGGGAGAGTCCAGTACCAGAGGGCATGGTTTAAGAATAAGGGGCAGGTCATTTAGGACAGAGTTGAGGAGGAACTTCTTCACCCAGAGAGTTGTGGAGGTGTGGAACGCGCTGCCTCAAAAGGCAGTGGAGGCCAATTCTCTGGATGCTTTCAAGAAGGAGCTAGATAGGTATCTTATGGATTGGGGAATCAACGGTTATGGGGATAAGGCAGGAACCGGATATTGATAGTAGATGATCAGCCATGATCTCAGAATGGCGGTGCAGGTTCGAAGGGCCGAATGGTCTACTTCTGCACCTATTCTCTATTGTCTATTGTCTATAAATCCTAAGTTGTCTAAGTCCTCTATTGTCTAAATCCTCTATTGTCTAAGTTTTAACCCAGCCACCCCTTTACCTTCCGAAAACAATGGAGATCCATATTGTTCTGAAATGGTTACTAGACAAGTGAGTAAACCCCATGTTGATTTGTCTGAGATGCCTATCTGATTTTCTTTGTGCTTGGTCCTGCGATGTGTGATGATTCTGGTAAGCCCTGTGCAGGATATACAATCGCCTGTCCTTCCTGTGCTGTTGAAGGTGCTGCTGTCCCTGCACCCTCCTTCACCCTCCTTCACCCCACAAGTCAGAACTTTTTGCTCTGAGCATAGTGTGTACTCTGGCCAAGGATTAGTTAGTAAATCTCATGTACTGACTCCCGCCGTGCCTTTGGGGTAGTACATGACTATGGATAAATCTGGAAACCTAGGGGATTTCCAACCCTATCTGGTTCCTCAATTAAAAATTCCATACACATAAATAATTTCTTACTGGCTCTCCAGGAGCCTAAGCGGGAAGCTATCATTAAATGTTCATGTTATTCCGTGCGGCAATGATGCTGAGGATCAGGCTGCTCTCCAATACTTCCCTCATTATCCCTGAGGAACAGAAATGGCTCTGATGACGTCTCCAGCTTTAGGTGACAAGAAGGCCTATCAGCAATGGTCCTCCCCCTCCCCGGGGAGGAAAGATATTGGACCCAACAGGGCTGTGACCAACCTAGTGGCCTTTGATTGCCCCTGCAGAATGATTACCACTGTGCTCACAAATTCACACAGGCGGGCAAGAGGGGACTAATGGACCACAGAAATCAGGCTAGGCATGCCCATGGTTTATTGCAAGCTGTAAATCAAGTATGTCAACAATATATGATATTGTTCTTCTCTGGGGAGTGGGAGCCCCTGCATTTCTAATGACCAACACTGTTTATTGTTTTTGTGTTAAAATGCTTTTGTTGGATTATAGTGGGTAAGGGAGATCAGTGGGGAGGGATGGGGGGGACGAATGGACAAGGAAATTGTGTAGGGAGCGATCCCTGCGGAATGCGGGGGGGGGAGGGAAAGATGTGCTTAGTGGTGGGATCCCGTTGGAGGTGGCGGAAGTTACGGAGAATAATATGTTGGACCCGGAGGCTGCTGGGGTGGTAGGTGAGGACCAGGGGAACCCTATTCCTAGTGGGGTGGCGGGAGGATGGAGTGAGAGCAGATGTACGTGAAATGGGGGAGATGCGTTTAAGAGCAGAGTTGATAGTGGAGGAAGGGAAGCCCCTTTCTTTAAAAAAGGAAGACATCTCCCTCGTCCTAGAATGAAAAGCCTCATCCTGAGAGCAGATGCGGCGGAGACGGAGGAATTGCGAGAAGGGGATGGCGTTTTTGCAAGAGACAGGGTGAGAAGAGGAATAGTCCAGATAGCTGTGAGAGTCAGTAGGCTTATAGTAGACATCAGTGGATAAGCTGTCTCCAGAGACAGAGACAGAAATATCTAGAAAGGGGAGGGAGGTGTCGGAAATGGACCAGGTAAACTTGAGGGCAGGGTGAAAGTTGGAGGCAAAGTTAATAAAGTCAGGATAAACAGATCATATTCAGGTTTGTAAGCTGTAACTATGAAATGCCACAGGGATTAGTGTCAGGATCTCAACTGTTCGCAATTTATACTTGGTGAAGGAATAGATTGTATTTTGGCCAACTTTGCTGATGATGCAAGTTTGGATGAATAAAGATAGCTTGCAATACATAATTGAGTAGATGATACAGATAGAACATAGACGCATACAATAGGCGCTTCAGCCCACAACATTGCTGCTGACCATGATGTTAATTGAAGTTAATCCCATCGCTCTTTCATTCCATTTCCCGCCCGTTCATGTGCTTGCTTAACCCTATTGAACCCATTCCATACTCGATGTAGCCATTCAGATTGATGGGTTCACTATATACCATCAGCATACCACCACTCCTGCAGCATCTTCCAATCCCTGCGTAAAAAAAACTTGCCTTGCAAATCTCCTTTCAACATACCCCTCTCATGTTGAATAAATGTCATATAGTACTTGAGATTTCCACTCTGGGAAAAAGACTCTGACTTTCTAGCTAACTGTACCTCTCTTTGCTAGTATCCTCTTAACCCATCACCCCCACTGTACCCAGTGACCTGGCCATGCTCCTCCCTCCTTTCAAATGGATTCAACCAAACTCCTGCCTTCCCCACAATCCCCTTAGTCTGATTCCCACCCTCAGTGGCAGGTTTAAGCATCTTTTGGGAAATATACTAAGTTCGTTACTCAAATGATAAGAACAAAAATGTGTTGATTTATATTATGGAGAAATGTTGTAAGCATGTACCTGAATGGGATTGTGAGCAGAGGTATTGAATTAGGACATTTGTGAAGTGATTTGTGGAAGTTAAACCAGTCCAGGATGTACACAGTCAATGGCAGGGTGTTACTGAACAGATCCCTAGGGATGGATACAAACACAGAGTGTTAGTGGTGGGATCCTGTTGGAGGTGGCGGAAGTTACGGAGAATAATGTGTTGGACCCGGAGGCTGGTGGGGTGGTAGGTGAGGACCAGGGGAACCCTATTCCTAGTGGCGTTCACCAGCAACTTTGATGTGTGTTGCTTGAATTTCCAGCATCTGCAGAATTCCTGTTGTTTGCGTTTTTAAAATTCCTCTTCCTAGAGATGCTGCCTGGCCTGCTGCGTTCACCAGCAACTTTGATGTGTGTTGCTTGAATTTTCAGCATCTGCAGAATTCCTGTTGTTTGGGAGGTAAGGATGCTGTGTTAGTCCAGACTAGCAGTGATGTAACTGAATCCTCCACACTGCTGAGAGTCTTACCATTAATACTATATGCTGCCATAATATTTGACCTACCAAAATGAACCAATTCACACTTATCTGGGTTGAACTCCATCTGCCACTTCTCAGCCCAGTTTTGTATCCTATCAATGTTCCACTGTAACCTCTGACAGCCGTCCACACTATCCACAACACCTCCAACCTTTGTGTTATCAGCAAACTTAATAACCCATCCCTCCACTTCCTCATCCAGGTCATTTATAAAAATCACGAAGAGTAAGGGTCTCAGAACAGATCCCTGAGGCACTCCACTGGTCACCGACCTCCATGCAGAATATGACCCGTCAGAAAAATAGAGGGCTATGGGTAACCCTAAGTAATTTCTTAGGTAAGGACATGTTTGGCACAGCTTTGTGGGCTGAAGGGCCTGTATTGTGCATAGGTTTTCTATGTTTCTATGTGAGGCTTTCATGCTCCAAAGAACCTCAGCCTTTTCAAGAAGCAGAGGTGACCCTGGCTCTTCTTGTACACAGCCTCTGTGTTGGTGCTCCACTCAAGTCTGTCATCCAGGTACCTGTAGGTCCTCACCATTATAACGGAGCAGTGCAGGCTTAGTCTTTCTAAAGTCCTTCACCATCTCCTTCGTCTTCCTGATGTTAAGTTACGGATGATTCAGCTTGCACCATTTGAGAAAGTCCTCCACCAAGGCCCTGTATTTATATTCCCATCCTCCCTTTATACACCAACTATTGCTGTGTCATCAGAGAACGTCTGCAGATGAAGTGTCTCAGTGTCATGTCTAAAGTCCGAGGTATACAGGGTAAACAGGAAGGGAGCCAATGCAGACCACTGTGGGATCCCAGTGCTTGTTATAACCATGCCTGACACATAGCTCTGAAGCCGCACAAACTCTGGTCTGCCAGTCAAGTACTTGATTATCCAGGATACAATGGAAGTTCCAACATGCATTGACAGAGCTTTTCCTCCAGCACTGAGGGCTGTGTGGTATTGAAGGCACTGAAGAAATCAGGGAACATGATCCTCATGGTGCTGCCCTGCTCATCATAGTGGGAGTAGGCTCTGTTCAGTGGGTAGATGACAGAATCGTCGACTCCAACGTGCTCCTGGAAGGCAAACTGCAGAGGATCGAGGGCTGAACAGACTAGGGGTCAGAGGTGAGCCAGGACCAGACTCTCTAGGGTCTTCATGATGTGTGAGGTCAGGGCCACTGGACAGTAGTCATTCAAGACTTTCAGTTGGCCGTTCTTGGATACTGGGACCACACACGATGTTTTCCACACAGTCAGGCTGAGACTGAGATTGAAGATGTGCTGGAGAACTCCACACAGCCGCTCAGCACACTCCTTCAGAACCTTGGCATTCATACCATTTGTGCCCAATGCTCTTGGTGATCCTCATTTCAGAATGGGAATGGGACATGGAATTCAAATGTGTGGCCACTGGGAGATCCTGCTTTCTCTGGCGGACAGAGCGTAGGTGTTCAGCAAGCCCAATGCTCCGCCATGCTTGAGTTTCCCCAGATGCCATGGAGATTTTGAGGAATGAGGTGGAAAACCCTGCAGCAGAGCTGATTCAATGGATGTCTGCTAATGTTTCAGCGAAACGCGATACGTCCATTGGAAAATCCGACCCATCTGTAGGATCCTGACCTGACGAAGGGTCTCGGCCTGAAACGACGACTGTACCTCTTCCTAGAGATGCTGCCTGGCCTGCTGCATTTTGATGTGTGTTGCTTGAATTTCCAGCATCTGCAGAATTCCTCATGTTTGCCCATCTGTAGGACTCTTTATTAGAGAGGCGACGGGTATTTTCTGTGACAACTGTGGAGGAGATGGACATTTCAAGTGAGACTGTAATGGACAGGAAAATCTTCAACAAGTAAGTTAGTGGTTAATCAAACAGAGAAGAGAAGAGGCAAAACTGTGAAAGAACCCAGTAAAGGTTGGCGTTTTGGAGAAGGTATGTTCCAATCAGTGTATCAAGGCAAATGCTAAAGTGCAGAACGCTATTTCTGATGTATCCATACAGATTGAAGGTGTTTATGCTAGAGCCATATCTGACACTGGCTGTCAAGTTACTTTGGTGTATAGATCCTTTTACAACCAGTATTTGATGCATTTACCATTGACACTACTCAGTGTCCTTGAGATTTGGGAGCTTAGTACTGAAGAGCATTGTTGGTTACTTGTTGCTGAAACTGGAGCTTTTGAAAGCAGATGTTGGAGCAGCTGAAACTATTGACACACCAGGGTTGGTCTGCCCGGATCTGGTCGAAAAGAGTGGAGCTTCCATTCTTGTCCAAACGAATACTTCTGTTGTGAGACACCTCATGGCAGCATGTAAGTAGAGAAATGTAGAGAACCTATTGAAATCCTTAGTTCCTCCTAAACCAGATGATTAGTAGAAACAAGGAACTGAATGATACACCCAGTCACGTTACATCCCGGAGGAGTAGCTCGAGTATCAGGAACCTTCTCCAAATTTGCCGGAATGCCCAGTTCCTCAGCCATCCAGTTGGGTGCTCCTGATTATGCAAATGTCACTCCACTCTTTAAGAAGGGAAAGAAAGGAAATGATAGGCCAGTTAGGCTAACTGCTGTGGTTGGGAAAGCGCTGGAGTCCCTTATTAACAGTGAGGTTTCGGGGTACTTGGAGAATAATGTTAAATTAGGTTAAAGTCAGCATGGTTTCTACAGACAAGTCTGATGATGGTTGCTTCGAGAGTACTTACTACAGCGACCAAGGACCCCCCTTTCTGAGAGAGATCTCACTGGTTAGCACCAGCGGAGATTGAAGATGTTCCACAGCACCTGCTTAAACTGAAGGAAGATAGATTCAGTCATGAAGCAGGGGGACCTGGGCACCAGAAGATATGAATCATAGATAGGGGGAGGCACCCTCTGGTAGACAGGAATGGTCACTACGAGTGGTTGAAGCTGGAGAATCTGAAGATGAGGTAAGGAAGAAAGAGAGTCAGGAAACCCCTAGCTAGGCTGACAGAGGGTGCACTTGGGAAACAAAGCGTTATATCCATTCTCATGCTGAAATTTGCTACTTCTATTTACCAGTGGATTGTGCATCCTGAAATCAAGAAATGCATTTGAATACTGTGTTTTTAATAATGGTTTAATAAGTTCCAAAATCATGAGGACATGACAGTATTTGGTGGGGGGGAGAGCGTAATGCTCTGGTTAAGACTTTTTACTCCTATGTGTAGGTTCATTTTAGCAGTCTGTAAAAGCAGTGTGCTCTGCTTTTAGAACGTTTGGTTTTGGCTGAAGAATGATGTTCAACTTAGGAATGTTGTGTCAGCCAGTCAGGATGGTGGAATTGGGAGAAAGTTTGAGAGAGCAGGGTGGAGAGAGATTTTTGTGACAGACAGTCTAGTTTGCGGATCTTTTTGGTGGATGCTGCGGAGAGGACAGGAGGGAAGATGCCTGAGGATGCTGTGGGAAGGAACTCCCCTGTTGGACAAGGTGCTTTGTGCAGATGAATAGCTCCAAACAGGATGGGCCAATACTCCTAAGAGAGAGCCTGTTTCTTTGAGATGTATTTTGAGCAAAGTTCAGAATATGGTTTGTGTTTTCACACTGACCATAGATCCAGCGCGTGAGTAAAAAGACAACTTTCAAGATAAGCACCTACAAAGTGCACATTGAGACTGGTTTAATTGTAAAGGGCCCTTTTACATTTGCTTCCTTATTTCTTTTTCCTTCTAATTGTCCAATAAAGCTGAAATTTGTAAATATACTGTTATGGTCTGGTCCAAAGTCTGCATTCCGGTTCATGGTCCGGTCCACAAACACTGGACTCCGGGTCTTCGGGCTGTCCCTTGTTTCAGCTGGACTTAACCATAAGCACCTGTTGCTCATCTTGGGGCTGGGAATATAAGTGGCCCTGGGATCGAATGTGGGGGCTGGGTCATCTCGTCAGTCTCCCCTTGGAGCAACCCACCGGTGGAAGGCTAATGCAGTCATCGAGATATGGATTTGGCTGTTCCGTAGCCTGCTGAGGTTACCGGCCACCTCGAGTCTTGGAGCCACCCCGGACCAAGCTCCCTTCCTGTCCTTTGCCTCCGTCACGGAAGCCAGGCCGATTGCCGTTACCCTGTGGTTGGTTCTATCCTTTCCTGTCCTTGCCTCTGTCAGGTAACCCAGGCCATTTGCCGTTACCCTGCAGTTGTGCCTATCCCTCCCTGTCCTTGCCTCCATGGGGTGGAGTCCCGTGTCCTGCCCAGGAGTTGCCTCAAAGTACCCTTGCCCCGTCATGTCCTCGTCCAGCCTCCAGGACCCTGAGCCTCGTCACGTCTTCGCCTGGTTCTGGGGTCTGAGCCTGAGTCAGGACCCAGGTTCTGGATCCTTGTCCAGTCTTTGGCTTGGAGTCCACGCCCAGGCTCCCTGTTCCCAGTCCCTCGTGCAGGTCCTGCTCCCTTACTCCTAGTCTGTGTTCCTGTCCCTACTCCTAGTCTGCATCCTGTCCCATCATTTAGTTTTGTCCGTTCCTGTTCCTAGTACTTCACTGTCTGTGTCTTGCATTTGGGTCCGTTCCCAATGCCTCCCCATTGTGACATATACTTTCTTTATAATTTTATGCTATGTACAATATGTTATTTCTTGTCGACCAACTATTGTGTATGGGCAGTATTTACGCAGCTCAAATCGAGGTTTCTTTAATCAGAACATCATGGCGTTCCTATTTGGTTGCACCCCAACTCATACTGACCCTAGACACCTATTGTTTGTGAATGGACTTCTCACCACAGACCCATGGCTGTTAGCAGGGCTGGCAATGAGCCAAGTCTCCCTGTGAGCCCAGTGAGGGGGCTGCTCTTGTAGAAGGAACGATACAGTTACAGTAGCTAAATGTTTATTGAAGGAAATCACCCAGATGTTCGGGTTCCCTTAGGAACGGTCTAGCAACAATGGTAAACACAAAATAATCTGCAGATGTGGGGATCAAAGCAACACTCACAACACGCTGGAGGAACTCAGCAGGTCGGGCAGCATCAGTGGTTCTTTCCTGCCTATCACCTCCCTGCCTCCCCTCCTCCACCCCTTTATCTTTCCCCTCACTGGTTTTTCACCTGGAACCTACCAGCCTTCTCCTTCCCACCCTCTCCCCACCTTCTTTATAGGGCCTCTGCCCCTTCCCTCTACAGCCCTGACGAAGAGTTCCTGCCCGAAACGTTGACCGATCTTTTCCACGGATGCTGCCCGACCTGCTGAGTTCCTCCAGCGTGTTGTGAGTGTAGCAACAATGGTACCCGCTTTACTGGAAAGGTACTAAAAGAAGAATGTATAGGCCTTTCAGATTGACCAACATTTCCATTGTAGCTACCACTCTTAGACAGCAAGTTTAGTAGGAAGGATGAATAGAACAATTAAAAACAATCTTGGTAAAATGTGTGAGGAAACTGGATTAAGCTGGAAGCAGGTATTACCTTTGCTCCTTATGCCATGGCCAATAGGTCTTCTGGATTGTCCACTAACAAAATCGTAATGTGATGGACATTACGCCTGCATCACTAGGAGTTAAACAAATGAACATACACAGTTGGAATGAAAGCATGGGTGGCCTATTGTATATCATTGACGAACACCAAGTATTGTCACTGGGTGAAGGAAACACAACAACCTATGGCCTACACTAGTGTCATGACATAGAGTCTGGAGATTACGTGGCTGCCTGGTCACTTAAGAGGAAGAATTATTTGCAACCTCCATTTGAAGGACCATTTCAGGTACCATTGGTGACTCTTACAACTATCAATGTAAGAGGGAAAACATTGTGGATACACACCTCACACTCTAAAAAGACTCCCAAGCCAATAAAAACACGAAAGCCCTCCACTCTGCTCATACTGGTGAAGCTGGAACAAAGGGATACCTTGGCATATATAAAGATGCCCCGCTTGAAACTCTTTCCCTTTCACTCAGTTAAGAATACAGCCCAACAACTGAATGTTTTGACATGTTGGATTTTTGCCCATGTTTTATTGCACAGTGAGGGAGAGATTCCCCCAATGGGCGGTTCTCTTTAATTTAGCGAATGAGGTTCAGGGACGAGTGGAGCTGAACAGACACTGATTGCCAATACAAGTGCTTTAATGGGTGGTGTATTTGCCCCTTTAAGTGTGATTGGTACAGCCATAAGAAGGATGGAGGATGGGGTTACGTTCCCCACATGACCAAGGGCGTTAATCAGGTAACATGTCACTGGAACTGGAAGGGCAAGGGCTCCTATCCAGGGAGCAGTAAAGCTACATGTATGGAAATGACAAATGTCAAGTGCTCCCCATCCACAATGGCACTTATTGGGTATGTGCTAACCGGGAATGCCCTCTGAGAATGAGGGCAAGTGGAGAGAGCCATGATTTTGGAAGATCTGTTGTTATCTTGCCCCTGTAGTTCCCCACATGTGACACTTGGTGTCACTACCTCACCACCTTCTGGTCTGGCAACAGCCGAGCTCCACAACAGAGGCTGAGACATTCTGGATGATTGCCTTTCTGGGATATGGGATTGCTAGATTGTCCTGGGAACTGATTAATATGTCATCAGCTTTGGAGAAAACAATCAATGAAATCACATATGCTTTTGATCAAACTCAACAAGCATTAACCAAGCTGTTGACAGAACAGGTGGCAGTTCACACAGTAACA
The DNA here is from genome assembly GCF_030028105.1 of Mobula birostris. NCBI lineage: Eukaryota > Metazoa > Chordata > Chondrichthyes > Myliobatiformes > Myliobatidae > Mobula > Mobula birostris. Next base: position 313,933 of record NW_027274040.1, on the reverse strand, counting down.
TTACAGAATAGAAGGGGTTTGGAGTTTATTCTATCAGAAAGAGGGAACATTTCTGCCCTGATAGGGCAAGAAAGCTATATTTACATACCTGAAGAATCGGAAAATATAACTAACTTGGCAAACCACGTCCAAGGAGCTACCAAAGACATTTAGAAGGTAAGGGATCAGTGTCACAATTATTACACTCTGGGAGGTGGATGGTGGTAAGTTGGGGTGCTGAGAGGATGGTGGGCAACTATTCTGCATTACTGTCATTTTTTTAGTTATGATTTTGTGTGAAATAACAGGACGAAGGAGAAGATATTATGGAAAGGTGCTCATTAAAGTCGACAGATGAAAAGGGAATTTTGGAGTTGAGGTTTGAAACTTCATCATTGCTTTATGTACATATAAATGCATATTTCAATTAATGTATTTGGTGAAATGTGTTACCATGAAATGACAAAAAGGATGGAATGTGGAAATGTGCTGGTAAAATGACATGAATGTACAAAATACTTCACTTTATACTTTACTGTCGCCAAACAATTGATACTAGAACGTACAATCATCACAGCGATATTTGATTCTGCGCTTCCTGCTCCCTGGATTACAAATATTAACTATTAAAAAGATTAAAAATAGTAAAAATTAGTAAATATAAAAATTTAAATTATAAAAATAGAAAAATGGAAAGTAAGGTGGTGCAAAAAAGCCGAGAGGCAGGTCCGGATACTTGGAGGGAACCTGTGTTGTATCAGAACGCTTTGCGAATTGTGTTCATGCAACGTTATGCCGATGTATGTTGAGCATATGACAAACTGCTGAAAGACAAGTTACTGGAAGAATGCCAAATACGCTAATTTAGCAGATTAACAGATTGCAACCTGACTTTGAACTGGTTTGGGTAGGTAACACTCGTGTACTATGCTGTTTGTTTTTTCAAAGGTACCACTGGCATTGTGCAGTGGTGCCTCCTCTTGCTGCAGGTAAAATAAACATGCTTATGATTGATCTATTCTGAAATATTTGTTTAGAACATAGAACATAAAATAGTACAGCACAATACAGGCCCTTTGGCCCACAATGTTGTGCTGACCCTCAAACCCTGCCTCCTATATAAGCCCCCACCTTAAATTCCTCCATATACCTGTCTAGTAGTCTCTTAAACTTCACTAGTGTATCTGCCTCCACCACCGACTCAGGCAGTGCATTCCACGCACCAACCACTCTCTGAGTGAAAAACCTTCCTCTAATATCCCCCTTGAACTTCCCACCCCTTACCTTAAAGCCATGTCCTCTTGTATTGAGCAGTGGTGCCCTGGGGAAGAGGCACTGGCTATCCACTATATCTATTCCTCTTATTATCTTGTACACCTCTATCATGTCTCCTCTCATCCTCCTTCTCTCCAAAGAGTAAAGCCCAAGCTCCCTTAATCTCTGATCATAATACATACTCTCTAAACCAGGCAGCATCCTGGTAAATCTCCTCTGTACCCTTTCCAATGCTTCCACATCCTTCCTATAGTGAGGCGACCAGAACTGGACACAGTACTCCAAGTGTGGCCTAACCAGAGTTTTATAGAGCTGCATCATTACATCGCGACTCTTAAACTCTATCCCCCGACTTATGAAAGCTAACACGCCATAAGCTTTCTTAACTACCCTATCCACCTGTGAGGCAACTTTCAGGGATCTGTGGACATGTACCCCCAGGTCCCTCTGCTCCTCCACACTACCAAGTATCCTGCCATTTACTTTGTACTCTGCCTTGGAGTTTGTCCTTCCTAAGTATACCATCTCACACTTCTCCAGGTTGAACTCCATCTGTCACTTCTGCATCCTATCAATGTCTCTCTGCAATCTTTGACAATCCTCTACACTACCTACAACACCACCAACCTTTGTGTCATCTGCAAACTTGCCAACCCACCCTTCTACTTTTCGTGATTTTTATTAACGACCTGGATGTTGGGGTAGAAGTCCCAGAACAGATCCTTGTGGGACACCACTAGTCACAATCCTCCAATCTGAATGTAATCCCTCCACCATGACCCTCTGCCTTTTGCAGGCAAGCCAATTCTGAATCCACCTGGCCAAACTTCCCTGGATCCCATGCCTTCTGACTTTCTGAATAAGCCTACCAGGTGGAACCTTGTCAAATGCCTTACTAAAATCCATATAGATCACATCCAGTGCACTACCCTCATCTATATGCCTGGTCACCTCCTCAAAGAACTCTATCAGGCTTGTTAGACATGATCTGCCCTTCACAAAGCCATGCTGACTGTTCCTGATCAGACCATGATTCTCTAAATGGCTATAGATCCTATCTCTAAGAATCTTTTCCAACAGCTTTCCCACCACAGACGTAAGGCTCACTGGTCTATAATTACCCAGACTATCCCTACTACCTTTTTTGAACAAGGGGACAACATTCGCCTCCCTCCAATCCTCTGGTACCATTCCCGTGGAAAATGAGGACATAAAGATCCTAGCCAGAGGCTCAGCAATCTCTTCCCTCGCCTCGTGGAGCAGCCTGGGGAATATTCTGTCAGGCCCTGGGGACTTATCCTTCCTAATGTATTTTAACAACTCCAACACCTCCTCTCCCTTAATATCAACATGCTCCAGAACATCAACCTCACTCATATTGTCCTCACCATCATCAAGTTCCCTCTCATTGGTGAATACCGAACAGAAGTATTCATTGAGGACCTCGCTCACTTCCACAGCCTCCAGGCACATCTTCCCACCTTTATCTCTAATCGGTCCTACCTTCACTCCTGTCATCCTTTTTTTCTTCACATAATTGAAGAATGCCTTGGGGTTTTCCTTTACTCTACTTGCCAAGGTCTTCTCATGCCCCCTTCTTGTTCTTCTCAGCCTCTTCTTAAGTTCCTTTCTTGCTTCCCTATATTCCTCAATAGACCCATCTGATCCTTGCTTCCTAAACCTCATGTATGCTGCCTTCTTCCACCTGACTAGATTTTCCACCTCACTTGTCACCCATGGTTCCTTCACCCTACCATTCTTTATCTTCCTCACCGGGACAAATTTATCCCTAACATTCTGCAAGAGATCCCTAAACGTCGACCACATGTCCATAGTATATTTCCCTGCAAAAACATCATCGCAATTCACACCCGCAAGTTCGAGCCTTATAGCCTCATAATTTGCCTTTCCCCAATTAAAAATTTTCCTGTCCTCTCTGATTCTATCCTTTTCCATGATAATGCTGAAGGCCAGAGAGCGGTGGTCACTGTCCCCCAGATGCTCACCCACTGAGAGGTCTGTGACCTGACCCGGTTCATTACCTAGTACTAGATCTAGTATAGCATTCCCCCTAGTCGGCCTGTCCACATACTGTGACAGGAATCTCTCCTGGACACACTTAACAAACTCTGCCCCATCTAAACCCTTGGAACTAATCGGGTGCCAATCAATATTAGGAAAGTTAAAGTCACCCATGATAACAACCCGTTATTTTTGCACCTTTCCAAAACCTGCCTCCCAGTCTGCTCCTCTGTATCTCCGCTGCTATGAGGGGGCCTATAGAATACCCCCAACAGAGTAACTGCTCCCTTCCTGTTCCTGACTTCCACCCATACTGACTCAAAGGAGGATCCTGCTACATTACCCACCCTTTCTGTAGCTGTAATAGTATCCCTGACCAGTAATGCCACCCCTCCTCCCCTTTTTCCGCCCTCTCTATCCTGTTTAAAGCACTGAAATCCAGGAATATTGAGAATCCATTCCTGCCCTGGTGCCAGCCAAGTCTCTGCAATGGCCACTACATCATAATTCCATGTATGTATCCAAGCTCTCAGTTCATCACTTTTGTTCCTGATGCTTCTTGCATTGAGGTACACACATTTCAGCCCTTCTACCTTACTGTCTTTACACCGTTTATTCTGCTTCTCTTTCCTCAAAGCCTCCCTATATGTTAGATCTGGCTTTACTCCATGCACTTCTTTCACTGCTCTATCGCTCTGGGTCCCATCCCCCTCGCAAATTAGTTTAAACCCTCCTGAACCATGCTAGCAAACCTACCTGCAAGGATATTGCTCCCCCTCGAGTTCAGGTGCAACCCATCCAATCTGTACACGTCCCACCTTCCCCAGAAGAGATCCCAATGATTCAAAAATCTAAAACCCTGCCCCCTGCACCAACTCCTCAGCCACGCATTCAACTGCCATCTCCTCCAATTCTTACCATCTCTGTCACGTAGCACTGGCAGCAATCCTGAGAACGTCACCCTTGAGGTCCTGTTCTTCAGCCTTCTGCCTAATTCCCGAAACTCACACTTCAGGACCTCATCCCTCTTCCTGCCTATGTCATTGGTACCAACATGTATCATGACTTCTGGTTGCTTTCCCTCTCGTACCAGGATGTCGGGCACCCGGTCAGAGACATCCCGGACCCTGGCACCCGGGAGGCAACAAACCATGCGGGTGTCCTTCTCACGTCCACAAAATCTCCTGTCTGCTCCCCTGACTATAGAGTCTCCAATGACGACAGCTCTCCTCTTCTCCGTCCCACCCTTCTGCACCACAGGGTCAGACTCAGTGCCGGAGGCCCTGCCACTGTGGCTCACACCTGGTCAGTGAGGATAGCTGATTGTTCCATTGTTTAAGAACCTCGGACTTCAACTAGTGCACAGAGTCTTGTCATCTTCAGAAGTTTTCGGATAACTCTGCCATAGCTGGATGCATCAGCAAGGGAAATGAGGCTGAGTACAGGGCTACGGTAGGAAACTTTGTCACATGGTGTGAGCAGAATTATCTGCAGCTTAATGTGAAAAAGACTAAGGAGCTGGTGGTAGACCTGAGGAGAGCTAAGGTACCAGTGACCCCTGTTTTCATCCAGGGGGTCAGGGTGGACATGGTGGAGGACTACAAATACCTGGGGATACGAATTGACAATAAACTGGACTGGTCAAAGAACACTGAGGCTGTCTACAAGAAGGGTCAGAGCCGTCTCTATTTCCTGAGGAGACTGAAGTCCTTTAACATCTGCCAGACGATGCTGAGGATGTTCTACGAGTCTGTGGTGGCCAGTGCTATCATGTTTGCTGTTGTGTGCTGGGGCAGCAGGCTGAGGGTGGCAGACACCAACAGAATCAACAAACTCATTCGTAAGGCCAGTGATGTTGTGGGGATGTAACTGGACTCTCTCACGGCGGTGTCTGAAAGGAGGATGCTGTCCAAGTTGCATGCCATCTTGGTCAATGTCTCCCATCCACTACATAATGTACTGGGTGGGCACAGGAGTACATTCAGCCAGAGACTCATTCCACCGAGATGCAGCACAGAGCATCATAGGAAGTCATTCCTGCCTGTGGCCATCAAACTTTACAACTCCTCCCTTGGAGAGTCAGACACCCCGAGCCAATAGGCAGGTCCTGGACTTATTTCATAATTTACTGGCATAACTTACATATTACTATTTAACTATTTATGGTTCTGTTACTAGTTATTATTCATGGTGCAACTGTAATGAAAACCAATTTCCCCCCGGATTAATAAAGTATGACTATGACTATAAAGGCTCTAAGAAAAAAAACAGGAAATTAGAGCCCAATGAGCCAGATGTCAGTCATGGGAAAGTTTTTGGAAGGTCTTCCAGGGAATGAATTTTTAAGTATTTGGATAGACAGGAACTGATTAACCTCATCGCCATAGCTTTGTGTGTGGTAGTGTCAGAACCACGGATTTGGCAGCGCAGCAGATGTGGCAATTACGCTCGTGAATATGCACGTGTCAGCTAATTATTATTTCAGTGTGAGGTTTCAACTCCATTTATTCCGTCGTAGTATTTGTTGAGACTTGGACACAGCAACGCTTTGCTGCCTGCTTGCATCCCACCTTGCCTGAGAAATTGGACTGTCGAGTCAACTGACTCTGAAGACTAGTGGTATTCATTTTATTCTTAGTTGTTCTTTTCAGCCGCAGTGTAGGCTTCATTTTCCATTTGAGAGTTTTAATTAACAGCCCTGTTCGGCCTAGTGTTTATTGTTTTCTTTTCCCTTTAACGCTGTTGGTATCACAGTCTGTGAACTATCAACCTGCTTCAGTGTCTCTCACTCCGCACTTGGGCCATGTCCGAACCGGGTGACAGCAAGTCTCGACTACACAAAGATGGACCCAGCAGAGAGAGGGCAGCTGACCTTGGCCGTGAGAGTCATTGGTCCGAGTGATTCATCGAGGCAACAATCTTCCGTTGGAATTCCTATGTATAACCTGTTGTTTGTTTCCATAGTGACAGAAGGATCTTGCCAAGTAATGGACCCAGCAAAGTTTGAACAGTGACGTTTTGACATTGGTGGCTTGAGGAGAGAGTGCCTTTATTCTCAGTGCACGTCCTGACTCTACATTCCAAGCTTCTCTTTGTGTTTCTCCGGGATCCATTCCAAGCTTTTCAAGTCACAAGTACCCAGGTTCCCAGCTTTGTGATCCCATGACTAAGGTCAGCGTAACAAATGAGCGCTTCAAGCAAGCTTGTCAATTGACTCAACAAATCATCATTCAAGTCAATAGTGTAAATTCTGGAAGGCCCCTACTCCAAAAGCTGATCCCTGGCTGTGGTGTGCAAATGCACAAGTAAGGTAACCCTATCAAGAGTATTTTTAACCTCTTGACAAAAGTCATGGTACAGACTGGGAAAATTGAACTTTCATGTAGCAAATTAATCAGATCTACAGAGAACCAGCTAGCTTAGTGATGAAAGAAACCTGTCTATGCTGTCTTGATCTGTAAAATTGAGAGATTATCCTAATTACCTCTGGAAAAATTGTGAAAGATAGAACACTGAGCAAGATTTGAAAAGGTTCCTTCTCTAGGTTTCAAGTTTCATGTTTTCAAGGTTTCCCAAGGACTTTTCTCTATGTTCACAAGGTTTTTATTTTTCTGATGTTTCCAAGGCTTATTCAATGTATTTAAGGTTTTTCAATGTCCTCCCCATCTCGAGCACTCCCAAGTGTCCCTCTCGGCCCCGCCCGAGGTTTCTTGATCTCACTCGAGGTTCGCTGGTCTCTCAGTCTGTTGGGATTCCCAGATCTCTCAGTCTCTCTGGATCCGCAAGTCTCTCTGCCTCTCTTTAAAGTTCCTTAGGTCTAGCAAATCATCCGTAGATCTCGAGTTTTCAGGTCTTCCTGGGCCATCAGGTGCCAGCTATAGGGAAGGGGGTCCTGTTGTGACTTCTTCAGGCCTGTGCAAGGGCATCAGAGCATTGGGCTTAACAATGGTTATTAATGGTTTAAGAGTTCCTTGTGTTTTTCTCGAGCGACTCCTTTGTAATGCGGTTTCCTGGTGATTCCTGTTTAAGTTTAAGTTTATTTTGATAGGCTCAGAGATTCTGTGTTAGTTTTATTGAAGCAGATGCCTGATTAGCTCCAATGAGAGGGTCATTTTGAGAATCATTCGTCTCATGGTGTCACTTGATCGAGCTACCTCTGTCACAACCACGGATTCGGCAGCGCAGCAGATGTGACAATTATGCTCGTGAATATGCACGTGTCAGCTAATTATTATTTCATTGTGGGAGTATTTAATTCCATTTGTTCCGTCGTAGTATTTGTTGAGACTTGGACATGGCAATGTTAACTGACTCTGAAGTCCAGTGATACTCGTTTTAATCTTAGTTGTTCTTTTCAGCTGCAGCCTGGTCTTCGTTTTCCATTTGAGAGTTTTAGCCCTGTTTGGCCTAGCATTTATTGTTTTCTTTTCCCTTTAACACTGTTTGCATTAAAGTCTGTGGACTATCGACCTGCTTCACTGTCTCTCACTCTACACTTGGGCCATATTGAACCTGGTAACAGGTAGGTCATGTCTACCCAATCGAATAGAGCTTTTCAAGGAAGTGATCTGAAAACCTGATGAAGGGAAGGCACTGGGTGTTTCCTACATGGACTTCAGTCAGGCCTTATGGGAGAATGGTCGCTTGACATTCAAGATCAGATGGCAAATATAATCAAGCACTAGCTTTGTGGGAAAAGCCAGAGAGTGTTAGTAGATAGGCCTGGAGTCCTTTGACTAGTGGTGTGCCACACGGATCTATTCTGGATCCATTGTTGTTGGTCAGTCTATATCAATGATCTGGATGTCGATGTGATAAACTGGATCAGCAAATTTGCGAATGACACCAGGATTGAGGTATAGCGGATAATGAGGAAGACACTCAAAGATTGCAGTGGGATTTGGGACAAGTGGGAAAATGAGCTGAAAATTGGCAGATGGAATTTAATGCAGACAAGTTTTACTGAGAGTGCAGTAGAACAGAGGGATCTGTAAATACAGATCCATAATTACTTGAAAGTGTGCCACAGGTAGATAAGGTTGTATTGAAAACTTTTGGCATATTGGCCTTCATAAATCAATGTAATGCATTCAGTATAGGAGTTGGGATGTTATTTTGAAAATGTATAAGTGTTGCAATGAATGAGGCAGACCCAAGTGCAGGACACAGGCACGGAGATTTAGTTAGGATGCAGACGTGAATGGCAAACAGGAGGGAGAGCAGGAAGGCAGGAGACAGGCAGAATTATCTTGACACGGAGCGTAGAAAGGGAAACGGCAGACAAAACTCTTCTTAGCACGCAGAGCTGGAGTTATGCAGGCAAACCTCGGTGCTGAAGTAAAACTTTAGAAGACTTATCTTGACGCGGAGAGGCTGGGTTTCGCAGGTAGACCTTGGAACTGGAGTAGAACTTAGAAAACTGATCTTGACACAAAGAGACTGAGGTTCACAAGTAATTCTCGGTACTGGAGCAAAACTTAGAACACACAGTCCTAAGCGCCCGGGAAACGTTAATTACCACATAGTCAAAACCAACGATCTGGCAACTAGTGGTTGGAAAGACGAGGTTCTTATGCTGCAAGTCTTGATAGAAACCAGGTGCACTGTCATCAAAGAGAATGAGGAGCAAGTGGGGAATTAACGGTCGGAACCGTGGCACAATCAGAGGGAATTAGGAGAAAATAGGGGATTAACGGTCGGGACCGTGACAATAAGACTTTGATGAGGCCTAATTTGAAGTACTGTGTATAGTTTATGTCACCTAACTGCAGAAAAGATTCATCAAATCAAATCAAGTTTAATTATCTGTCAATACACACAAAATGCTGGAACAACTCAGCAGGCAAGGCAGCATCTATGGAAAAAAGTGCAGTCGACGTTTCAAGCCGAGACCCTTTCAAGCTGAGAAAAAAAGATGAGGATTAAGTTTAAAAGGTGGAGGAGGGATGAGAGAAACACAAGGTGAAACTGGGAGGGGGAGGCATGAAGTAAAGAGCTGGGAAGTTGATTGGTGGAAGAGATACAGGCTGGAGAAGGGAGAGTCTGAAAGGAGAGGACAGAAGGCAGAAGAAAGAAAAGGGGGGAGGAGCAGATGAGGAGGCCAAAACTGGTGAGGCCTCATCAGTCATAGCATCACACCCTACTCTTGTATTCTAGACCTTTGAAATGAACACCAACATTGCATTTGCTTTCCTTACCACCAATTCTACCTGCAAGTTAACCAGTTTAGAAAATAGTCTGCACATTTATTTTTACTACCAAAGTACATGACCATGCATTTACAACATTGTATTTTGTTTGCCAGTTTCTTGCCTATTCTCTTAATCTATTAAAGCCCAACTGCAGCCTGCCTGTTTCCTGAACAGTATCTGCCCCTCCACCAATATTCGTATCACCTGCAAACTTGGCAACAAACCCATCTGTTCCATCATCTCAATCATTGATATACAGCATCAAAAAGCAGCGGCCCCAAAACCATCCCCAGTGGAGCACCACTAGTCACTGGCAGCCAACCAGAAAAGGATCCTTTTATTCCTACTCAGCCAATGCTCTAACCATGTTAGTAACTTTCCTGTAATACCATGGGCTCTTAACTTGGTAAGCAGCCTTATGTGTGGCATCTTGTACAAAGCCTTCTGAAAGTCCAAATATACAACATCACTGCATTGCCTTTATCTATCCTACTTGTAATGTATTCAAACAATTCCAACAGGTTCGTCATGCAGGATTTTTCCTTAAGGAAACTATGCTGACTTTGTCCTATCATGCCCTGTGTCTCCAAGTACTCCATAACCTCATTCTTAACAGTTGACTCCAACTTCTTCCCAACCACTGAGGTCACGCTAACTGATCTATAATTTCCTTTTTGTTCCCTCCGTCTTTCCTAAAGAGTGGAGTGACTTGTAATTTTCCAGTCCTCTGGCACCATGCCAGAGTCCAGTGATATTTGAAATAACTGATTACTAATGCCTCCACAATCACTACTGCTACCTCTTTCAGAAGCCTAGGGTGGATGACTCAGGAACACTTAGGTCTTTCTGCTTGTTGAGCACCTTCTCCCTTGTCATAGTAACTGCACTCACTTCTCTTCCCTCACACCATTCAACATCTGGCACACTGCTTGTGTCTTCCACAGTGAAGACTGATGCAAAATACCCATTTAGTTCATATGCCATCTCCTTGTCCCCTGTTATTATTTTTCCAGCCTCATTTTCTAGCTGTCACCTATCTTTTATTGTTCCCAATCCTCTATCTTGCTTTGTTGTATGGCCTCTCTTTTGCTTTTACATTAGCTTTGACTTCCTTGTCAGCCACAGTTGTACTATTTTGCCATTTGAGTATTTCTTCATTTTTGGAATACAGCTATCCTGCATCTTCTTTATTTTTCCCAGAAACTTAGGCCATTGCTGCTCTGCCAGCTTCGCCTTCGAAGTTATTTTGGCCAACTCCTCTCTCATACCACTGTAATTTCCTTTTCTTCACTAAAGTACTGCTACACCAGACTTTACTTTCTCCCTATCCAATTTCAAGTTGAACTCAATGACATTGTGATCACTGCCTCATTAGGGTTCCTTTACGTTAAGCTCCCTAATCACCTCTGGTTTGTTACATATCACCGAATCCAGTAAAGCTGGTCCCCTAGCAGGCTCAATGACAAACTGCTCCATCTTGTAGGCATCCAACAAACTCTCTTGGGATCCTAATTTTCCCAATCTACCTGCATGTTAAAATCTCTCATGATTATCATAACATTGTCCTTTTGACATGTCTGTTCTATTTCCAATTTTAATCTCTAGTTGTCATCCCAGCTACTGTTGGGAAGCCTGTATATAACTGGCTATCAGCGTACTTTCACCCTTGCAGTTTCTTAACTCAACCCACAAGGATTCAACATTTTCCAATCCTATGTTACATCTTTCCACTGATTTGATGCCATTCTTTACCAGCAGAGCGGCCCCACCCCTTTGCCTCCCTTCTTATCCCTCCGATACAATCAGCTCCCATTTACAACCATCCTTCCGCCATGATTCAGTGATGGCCACAACATCATACCTGACAATCTGTAATAGTACAACAAGATCATCCACCTTATTTCTTATACTCTGTGCATTGTTATATAAAACTTTACTTGCATCCCTAATCCACAGATACACCTTGCTGGCTGAAACTTTGTCCTATCATCTGCCTGCCCTTCCGGACAGTCTGACTGCATGGCATCTTTGCTTTTTTACTATCCTTCCTATCCTGAGTCCCTTCATTCCGGTTCCCATCCCCCTGCCAAATTAGTTTAAACCTTCTCCAACAGCTCTCACAAACCTGCCAGCAAGAATATTGGACCCCTCAGGTAGAGGTGCAACCCATTTGAACAGGTCATACCTCCCCCAGAAGAGATCCCAATGATCCAAGACTCTGAAGCCCTTCCCTCTGCACCAGCCTCTCAGCAATGTGTTTATCTGCCAAATCATCCTGGCGTGAGGCACAGGTATCTTGAAGGTGTGGTTTGGTAACATGTAATGTGGCTCATATAGCATTATACCTAGATCCTGCACTTACGTATATTGTGGGATGAAGGGCCTGTAATGTGCTGTAGATTCCTATGTTCTATGTTCTATATCAGTCGCTGAACCCAATACTGAATGATTTTGTTTTATAGAATCATAGATTCAGAGAACACTACAGCACAGAAAATATTCCTTCCATCCCATGTAGTCCATGCCAGACTGTTAATCTGCTTAGTCTCATTGACCTGGAAGTCCAAAGCCCTCCATACCACTCCCATCCATGTACCTATCCAAATTTCTCTTCAGGGCTGAAATTGAACCTTTCAGTGCTCTACCTCAATTTAGTTGCTTGTTCGAGCAGCATCAGACAGGAACCTATAGACACTAGTGTAAAACACTGGTCGGCAAGTTATAGGAAGGAGGTAGTTGCACTGGAGAGGGTGCAGGAGTGATTCACCAGGATATTGCCTAGGATGGAGTGTTTCAGTTATGAGGGAGGGGGTTCTGGATAGGCTGGGTTGTTTTCCTTTGAGCAGAGGAGACTGAGGGGAACCTCGTACAGGCAAAGATTGGGTGGGGCTGGCTGGAGAGTCTAAGACCAGAGGATATTGGTTTAAGGTGAGGATTATGAAGTTTAGATGTGAAGCTGGTGGTGGAAGGTGGAACTAACAATATTTAAGAACATCTGGATGAACACCTGACTCACCGAGGTATCATGGTCTGCAGACTAAGTGCTGGTAAATGGGATTTGTACTAGATGGTCAGCATGGATATCGTGGGCCAAAGGGCCTGTTTCTGCACTAGATAGCTCTGTGACTAACGTTATAACAAGGAAAGTATTTCAACCCAACAGGTTAATTCCAGGTCCTTGCAGAGCAATCCGAGCAGACCCAGTGTGTGGCTCTTTTTCTTTCATTCCCAAATTCAACAGAGAATGCTGGGGATTTTCAGCAGGCCAGTCAGCCTCTGTGGGGAGAAAGAACTAATGCCCTGTCATCAGAACTGAAGTGATTCTGCCTGACCCGTTGAGCAGTGTCCACATTTTTGGTGGTCATTTCTGACTTGCAGCCTCTGCAGGCCTTTTTTTTCCCCTTTTTTTTCAAACCTTGCTAATACCCAGGAATCTTTTAAACACATAAGGGCTAATGGAATAACAACATGACATCCTATCTCAAAGACAGAATCTATAACAATTCAATGATTTTCAGCACCACAGTGCCGTCCACTCTGAGATGTGAACTCATGGTGGGCTACCTCAGTGAGTTCTGTTTGACGTGCTATTGGCCAAAGCTGACACCTAACCCATTGTATGTTAAAGATGTCTCCTATCATGTCTCCTCTCATCCTTCTTCTCTCCGAAGAGTAAAGGGCTTTACTCTCTGGAGAGAAGGAGGATGAGAGGAGACATGATAGAGGTGTACAAGATAATAAGAGGAATAGATAGAGTGGATAGCCAGCGCCTCTTCCCCAGGGCACCACTGCTCAATACAAGAGGACATGGCTTTAAGGTAAGGGGTGGGAAGTTCAAGGGGGATATTAGAGGAAGGTTTTTTACTCAGAGAGTGGTTGGTGCGTGGAATGCACTGCCTGAGTCAGTGGTGGAGGCAGATACACTAGTGAAGTTTAAGAGACTACTAGACAGGTATATGGAGGAATCTAAGGTGGGGGCTTATATGGGAGGCAGGGTTTGAGGGTCGGCACAACATCGTAGGCCGAAGGGCCTGTACTGTGCTGTACTATTCTATGTTCTATGTATGGGTTGGAGTCTTACTTCAATTAATCCAAGTTATTGGTTTATCATTTAAATGATGTGATCATTATTGAATTAATTATGTCAGGCTTCACCTCTTACAATAACTGGAAATAATAATGTCTCTTTCAGGAAAATGCGTGAGTGATAATTACATGTATTAATATTTCATTGTAAGAACAATTTTAATTACCCTGAAGAATTAATTATAGCTGTTTCTCAAGCTTTCAAACATTCCTCACTGGAAACATAAAAAATGGAAACAGTCTACTTTTCTTCATCTGATTCAGAGTCAGGGAATCAATCTCACTTTCTTCACAGAGTGATGTGAATTTAATCAGAACATAGAACAACACACTTATCATTCACTGGACACCTTGCACTTCTACGCTTTTTTTTCTGAAAG